>NC_048219.1:149800954-149813131 GCF_002007445.2 Ailuropoda melanoleuca
AGGTGGCTACCGCTTCCCGGCGCCCTGACACGGCGGCTCCCTCCCCCTTCTGTTTAGCTTCCGATATCTGTGCGCGGTTTCACGGCTCCCCGCTTCGTACCTCGATACTCAGCGCTGGAGATGTTCATTTGTAGAGATCCAGATGTATCTTCCTGCGTCTCAGGCTGATTCCGTGGATATTCCTGCTGGGTCTGGTACCTATCCAGCTCAACTCAGGGGACCGGCTGAAAAAGGTGTCCCCTACTCCTCCGCCATCTTAACCTCCCTCTTTTTTTTTTTTTTTAATGTAGTTACAGGCCCATACACATGCAGAAAGTTTGCCAGTTAAGGAAAATTTGCTTGATGTTCTACTTCTAATTAACCTTTGTTTTCTTTACTCTTAAACTTGCACATTCAGGGACTTGTATAAAATTATTTGGAAAAAGAACAGAAAAAAAAAACCCATAGGTGTTTGATGTTTGTTCACTTGTTTCCATGTCACAGAGGATGCTAAAGGACCTCAGGGATCCTGGGGTGATGGATGCCAAAAGCAGTTGAATGTCTCCAAGGATGTGCAGATCACAATGGTCAATAAATCCCTGTCCCTTTTGGTTCATTTGCAGAATAAGAAATGAAATAGAAAATAGATAACTAACATACTCAGATTTTTTTATTCTAGAAAGAAAATCTTCCTGGATATTAATATTAGCACATATGAATTATGCTTTCAGTCCTTTAAGTTACACTCTTCTTGGATATAAAGACTATATTTACTTTAGGTAAGCTTTAAGTAAGGCAAATCACACATGTACACACAAACAGTATTTTTAAACAATAATAACACTGATGCTTAAAATCCTAGGAAACTAAAAATGTGACTCAAAAAAATACACAGATTTTACAAGTCAAATAAAGCAAGTGAGAACAATATCTACAGGTGTTGTTATAAACATAGAAGGTGTTATTTACTCAGAAGTATCACAATGATTACTGTGCTTGCGGTCTCAGCCCCACACAATTACAAACAGGTTAACTCTGCTTGACTTCCCTACCACGTGCTGGTGGGACTTGGGATCAAACCTAGGGATTAAACTGGGCAAGTGAGCACTTGAATCCAGTTATGGTTAAAGTTCCTTTCATTACTAAAAGATCAAAAGTCAGATATTACTTGTCTCAGGAATGTGAACGGAAGAGCATTGTAGGCAGACCAGAAAAATGGGAGGGCTTGGCAGAGATCAAATAGAATGCCCATTGCGGTACTGTTTTACCAACTCTGTACTCAAGGAATTTGGGCTCCAAGATAGCTTGATGTGGTTCCACTTAACATAGGATAGAATAATCCCTCCTGATGAGTCAGACTCGTGGGAGAGAATCCGTGTTGGGTTTGAAAACTCCTTTAGAGTTTCTGCCAAGCAGCATCTTATACTAAAAAGATATATAATTATATAGAGTGACTAATTCATTTTTGCAGATCTCTTGGATGTTATATTAGATGGGGTTATATATTTACCTAATTTGTCTCCACTATTTGGATTGTGCCATTTGGGGAAGGGGCTGCCTTGTCTTCATCCTTTCATCTCTGTTATTTAATACAATGCCTGGAATATATTAAGTATCCAATCAAAGTTTTTTGAGAGCTGAATAGGTAAATGAGTCTTCACTCTGAAAAGCTAGTGACATCTACAAATTTGGGTATTTATGCCTGTGTGCTTTGCAGTGTTTGTGTAACTTCAAATGAAACAGCCTTAAAAGTGCATGAGAATTGCTTTTTCTACCCAAAACTACCCTTCTCCTGTCCCTTTTGTTGCTTATTTTTATCTGTTTATTAAAAACTAAACTTGGGGAATCTGGGTGGCTCTGTCGGTTAAGCGTCTGACTGCTGATTTCGGCTCAGGTCATGATTTCAGGGTTGTGAGATAGAGCCTTGCATCAGGTTCCATGCTCGGTGCAAAGTCTGCTTGAGGTTCTCTCTCTCCCTCTCCCTTTGTCCCACCCCCTGTGTGTGCATGCCCTCTAAATAAATAAATAAAATCTTTAAAAAAAATTAAACTTAGCAAAGCTTCTTTGAATTTATAAATATAGTGTAACCATAGAGTCTTCTCAGCTTACAAATAAAAATATCTGTGAAATAATAAGGTGGGGTTATTCTTTTCAAAGGTTACGCTATGATTTATTTCCAAAGTGAGCTTATATTTCTTAAACAACCTAGTCTTAAGTTCATTTTTCATTTACTTTCAATACTTATGTACATTAAATCTGACCCAAATAATTTGTTCATTCCTAGGTTACTGAATATGCAGAGAATACCATCAGCTTATAACTCTTTAAACTAAAATGTGGACCACCTCTAGACAGAGTTTAAGTATGGCACATTCCCCAAAGTATTTCTTGGTAAAGATTTAAGCAATTGTTGAATATCTTTACTGTCTCCTTTCTAGCCCTCACAACAACTCCTACACAGTGACTATTGAGTAGTACTCCTTTGTGTTAGCAGCTGGCTTCCTTCTTTCAATATATTTTAAGAACCATCCTAGTTGCAAACTAAAGCTCTTTTAAGGCATCCCTCAAATTCTTTTTAACTAATCTAAGGTTTGGTTTCTACACAGCGTGACTTTCCTTAGTCATATATAAACCAGATATTAAATGGACCCCAAACAGATTTCCAAAATTAATTTCTAAAAAAAACTTGGGTTTTTTTTTTATAGGATCACTTCTTGTATACTTATATACTTACTAAACATCTGACTTCTTAAACATTTAGTCTTCTTACTGACACTATATAAGGGGTGGTACTTAAGTCTCTAAGACAAAAGTCTAATCAAGTAGGCTGCATTCTTTCCCACCTTGGGATTTGGCAGCTATGGAAGTTCAGAGAAAGTGAACACTTGGCCTGGGCATGGATGTTTTCACTGCAGGTACCTGCAGGTAGAACACTGACAGCCCCTCAGGCAAAGGGGATTGAGCAGCTCACGGAGTAACAAAAAAACACCAGGGTAGACAATACCCTGACAAACTTTCCTGAAGTACATATGAGACACCGCACCACATTCAGGAAGGCTGAAGTCTTAAACTGGTGAATGCTTGTAAGGTCCTAAAGGTAAGGGGAGAGCAGGGGACAGTGAAATTTGAGTTTTTCGTAATAGATAGATAATCCCATCTGTTACCAAAGTCTGGTGATAGTTTTTAACAATTGATTTGCATTTTAAGTATTGTAATTTCTTTAACATAACGTTTACTACATGCCAGGTAACTAAATTGAAAAGAAATAAAGGTAGCAAAGTTGAGAACCACAAGTAACTATGAGGCAATTGTATAATTTGAGCTATTCACATGAATAATAACATGGATGGATGGATGGATGGATGGATGGATGGATGGATGGATGGGAAAATGCCAGATTTGGGGCAAAGACAGAGTAAAACAAATGCCATGGCCTCAATGAAAGCTGCAGAGTAACCAGAAAGCTAATTAAATAATAACAATAACACTAATAATAATAATAGGCAAATGAGGGATGGAGGATAAGAATTTTTCATACAAGGAATCTAAATACATGATCTGGGAGATGGTGTCCCTCTCAGATTTAGATAAAGTTCTGAGAGATGTAGTTGAATATCAGAATCTTGGGATTTGTGAAAAATTTAAATACATGAAGATAATGAAATTGTTTGTATACTACCTATCTTGGAAAATTCTGTCTATGTGGTTGCCATGCCTCACTACGGGGAAGCACATTTGGACGCTTGTGAAGGAACCATCAGTGGGTTCAACGGATAGCTTGAAGGAAACTCAGAGAAACCAGTGCTCATAGGCTATAGCAGAGGAAGAGAGGAACTGATAGGCCCAGACACAGCGTGAGAACTGACGGGTCCTGGGAAGGTCCAGAGAGGTGCAAGGGAAGGGAAGAGAGGAAAGAATACAGGAAGGAGAGGAGGGAGGCTGTTTCAGCAACCCCTTCTAAAATAAAGAATATAGTTCTGTATATGTAAATAGATACTCTAGGTTTTAGCTTTCTTTGAGTAATGTACAAACATCCTTTACAGTATAAACACCTCCTGACACTGTAAAGTCCTCAAGGAAAAAGACTCAACTATCAACATCTTTCCCTACATTACACACACATGGTGCCTCTCAAAAAAATCCTTTCACAGAATAAAGGCCAAATATTTTCTTTGCTTTTATCTTTGGTTGTTTGGCAGTTTGGAGACTTCTCCGAAGGCATTAAGGCATAAAGAAAAGTCTCTTTTCACCAAATTGTGTTGTTCTCCCATGAAACTTTTCTGTTCTTTTAAGAGAACATTTTAGAATGCCCTTGTTTCAGAATTTTAAAGAAATATGAAATTTAAGTAACTAAGTCATCTTGGTGGATCATCGATCCAAAATTATTGCAGTCTGTTTCTCAGTTTATCAGTCTCCCTAAAGACCATTAAGTACTATGCACAAACAACCACAATAGCTTCATCTTTAAATGCCCAGAAGCATTTAAAGAAATTAAGATGGAAGTTTAATTTATTTCTTCTCCATTCAAATCTTATTCTTTTTTCCAGTGCTTTGTAAGTTGGGTTATTTTTAATTGCGATTATTCTAAGAAAAGAATTTTAAAGAAAAAAGAACAAGGATCTTTGCCATTAATTGCTTTCACGCCTTTCCTTTCTCATTGTCCCTGTCCTATACTACCTGTCAAGCTCTACCTTTAAAGGGTGTGGGGAGGGGAGTGGCTAGGAACGAGAGCCCCACCCTATCCAAACTTTTGATGACTGCTTCCTCCTCTAAACTCCTATAGCACAGATTATGTTAAACATTCACTATGTTCTTAACGTGTGTATTTTACGTACTACATAAAAACAAAAAAATTAAACCAAAACTTAGTGGCTTAAAACAACCACTTTATTATGGTCTAGGACTATGAAAATCAAAAATTCAGATGCCACATAGTGTGAATGGTTTATCTCTGTTGTACAACGTCAGCATTTCAGCAGGGAGCTTCTTATTGGCTGAGAGTTACAATCACCTGGAGGTGGTTTCACTCTCATGCCTGCTGGTTGCTACTGGCTCTAAGTTGCTACCTCAGTGGGACTTAAACAGGGGCCATCAAGTGAAGCACCTATTTGACCCTTTCCCTGTGGTCTGGGCTTCCGCACAGTATGATGGCCTAAGGGTAGCTGTAGTTTTCTATCTGGAGGCTCCGTGCTTTAACAGTGAGCAAGGCAGAAACTGCAGCCCATTTCATGTCCCAGCCTCTGTAGTCATGCAGCAGCATTTCCTCTGCATTCTCTTGGTTACAAGCAAATCCCTAAATCTAATCAGATTCAAGGGAAGGGACACACACTCCACCTCTTGATGGAGTGCCAAATAATTTGTGGGTATATGTTTTTAAACTGCTATAATGTGTTTCCTTACATTACTACTTTTTAAGTCTATGTCCTGGCTCTTCAGCTCCATATTGTTCTAAGCTGATAATATTGACAGAAATAGCAAGTAAAAATATGGAATTCCCCAGGGAGCCTAAGTGGTTCAGTTGGTTGAACCTCTGACTTTTGGTTCTGGATCAGGTTGTGATCTCATGGGTCCAGGAGTCGTGGGATTGAGACCCACGATGGGTTCCCCACTCAGCAAGGAGTCTGCTTGAAGATTCTTTCCATTTGCCCCTCCCGCCCCTCGAGTGTACACTCTCTCTCTCTCACAAATAAATAAATCTTTTAAAAAATATATGGAATTCCCCATTAAATTTGAATTTCAGATGAATAATTTTTTAGCATAGAAAGATAGATATCTCCAACCCAATATTTAGGACATACTAAAAAATTATTTGTTGTTTATCTGAAATTCAAATTAAAATGGATAGTCCCTTATTTTATCAGATAATCCTACTCAGTGCTGTGGGTATCAGAGAGGTTCAATTATACTTGTCATTGATCCAAATATTACATCTTATATTGCTGAATAACGATACATACCAGATCACTAGACTCTACTCTGTGTAGGAATCATAAAGTGAAACCTCATATTCTACACCCAGATCTTCAGGTTGCTACTTCAATGCAGCAGGGAAGTCCCTTAGAGCCTGATCTGGGTACACAACCTTTTGTCACATCCATGAATAAATAAGTCATTAAGTAAAATTTTTCAGATTTTAGAGTTTTTTTATTTGGAATACATTTGGTTAACCTGTGGTGTCAATGCATTAAAATAGAAATCCCACTTACATGTAGCAGTGTTTGGATAACTAGTCTAATTATTTCAAACTGTTATCAGCTTTTCAAGCCATTGCTAAACTAGCAATAACAAAATTAAGATATTACCCAAGAAATTTCAAGAGGAAATTTGCTAATTCTTAAAAATTTCCCAGAATACTAACTGAATGATTTTTATTTTAAACATGCTGCCAATCATTATAATTATCAAAGAAGACAGAGTTATATTCAGGGAAAAGAAAAAAAGCATTTCCTATGAAGAACCATTTAAAATGACAAAAGTGATCATTTGCTCAAGAATATGGAGAGCACAGAGGTACGTTAAGGAAAAAAGAATCAATGAGAGAAGTTGTAGGTTTTCAAAGACCAAGTTTTTTTAACTTTATTTTTTAGAGCAGTTTTAGGTTCACAACAGACTTGGGGGGAAGATAGGGAAATTTCCTGCATACCACTTGCTCCCACACATACATAGCCTTCCCTACTATCAACAACCCCTACCAGAGTAGGTATGTTTGTTACATTTGATGGATCTACGTGGAATATAATTATCACCCAGAGCCCATAGTTTACATTAGGATTCACTCATAGTGTTGTACATTCTGTGGATTTGGACAAATGTATAACAACATGCATCCAACATTAGAGTATCATACCAAGTATTTTCACTGTCCTAGAAATCCTCTGTGCTCTAACTGTTCATCCCATCCACTCCCTGAACACTGGCAACCACTGATCTTTTTATTGTCTCCACAGTTTTGCTTTTTCCAGAATATCATATAGTTGCAATCATATAGTATGCAGACTTTTCAGACTGGTTCCTTGCACTTAGTAATATGCATGTAAGTTTCCTCCATGTGTTTTCACAGCTTTATAGCACAATTGTTTGGAGAACTGAATAATATTCCAGTGTCTGGATGTATCACAGTTATTTATCCATTTACCTACCGAAGGACATCTTGGTTGTTTCCAAGTTTTAGCAATTAAGAATAAAGTTGCTATAAACATCCATGTATAGTTTTTGTGTGAACATAATTTTTCAACTCCCTTGGATAAATACCAAAGAGTGGGATTGCTGGATCATATGGTAAAAGTATGTTTAATTTTGTAAGTAACCACCAAACTGTCTTCCAAAGTGTCTGTACCATTTTGCATTCTCACTAGCAATTTATGAGAGTTCCTGTTTTTCCACATCGTCAGCAACATTTATTGTTGTCAGCGTTCTGGATTCTGGACATTCTAATAGGTACATAATGGTATCTCATTTTAATTTTCATTTTCTTGATGACATATGACGTGGATCATATTTTCATATGCTTATTCGCCATCTGTATATCTTCTTTGGTGAGACGTTCGTTAAAGACTTTGGCCTATTTTTTAATATGATTGCTTATTTTCTTATTGTTGAGTCTTAAGTGTTCTTTGTATATTTTGACTAACAGTCTATTATCAGATACGTCTTTTGCAAATATTTCCATGTAGCCTGTGGTTTGTCTCCTCATTTCCTTGATATTGTCTTTCACAGAGCAGAAATTTTTAATTTTAATGAAGTCCAGCCTATTATTTTTTTTGTAGTTTCAAGTTTTTATTTAAATTTCAGTTAGTTAATATACAGCAGAAATATTAGTTTCAGTTGTAGGATTTAGTGATTCATCACTTACATACAACTCCCAGTGCTTATCACAAGTGCCCTCCTTAATCCCCATCACCCATTTAACCCATCCCCCCCACCTCCCCTTAGCAAACCTGTTTATTCTCTGTAGTTAAGAGTCTCTTTCTTGGTTTGCCTCTTTTTTTTTTTTCTCCTATGTTCATCTGTTTTGTTTCTTAAATTCCACATATGAGTAAAATCATATGGTATTTGTCTTTCTCTGACTGACTTACTTCGCTTAGCATAACGCTCTCTAGCTCTATCCACACTGTTGCAAATGACAAGATTTCATTCTTTTTATGGCTAAGTAATATCCCATTGAGTATATATATCACATCTTTATTCCCTATTCATCTACCAATGCACATTTGGGCTCTTTCCATAATTGGGCTATTATTGATAATGCTGCTACAAACATCGGGATGCATGTATCCCATCAAATCAGTATTTTTTTATACTTTGGGTAAATACCTAGTAGTGCAATTCATGGATCATAAGGTAGTTCTATTTTTAATTTTTTGAGGAACCTCCATACTGTTCTCCAGAGTTGCTGCACCAGTTTGCATTCCCACCAACGATGTAAGAGGGTTCCCTTTTCTCCACATAGTCACCAACACCTGTTCTTTCATGTGTTGTTAATTTTAGCCATTCTGACTTATGTGAGGTGATACCTCATTGTAGTTTTGATTTGTATTTCCCTGATGATTAGTGATGTTGAGCATCTTTTCATGTGTGTTAGCCATCTGTGTCTCTTCTTTGGAAAAATGTCTATTCGTGTCTTCTGCCCATTTTTTAACTGGATTATTTGGTTTTGGGGTGTATATTAACCCTTTATCAGAGATGTCATTTGCAATACCTTCTCCCATTCTGAAGTTGCCTTTTAGTTTTGTTGATTCTTTCCTTTGCTGTGCAGAGGCTTTTTATCTTCATAAAATCCCAATTGTTTATTTTTGTTTCCCTCGCTTCAGGAGACATATCTACAAAGATGTTGCTGCAGCCAATGTCAGTGAAGTTTCTGCCTGTATCCTCTTCTAGGATTTTTATGGTTTCAGGTCCCATATTTAGGTCCTTAATCCATTTTGAGTTTATTTTTGTGTACGGTGTAAGAAAGTAGCCCAGTTTGTTCTTTTGCATGTTTCTGTCCAGTTTTCCCAACACCATTTATTGAAAAAACTCTTTTTTCCATTGGATAGTCTTTGCTGCTTTGTCAAAGATTAGTTGACCATATAGTTGTGGGTCCATTTCTGCATTTTCTATTCTGTTCCATTGATCTATGTATCTGTTTTTGTGCCAGTACCATACTGTTTTGATGACTACTGCTTTGCAATATAACTTGAAGTCCAGAATTGTGATGCCTCCAGCTTTGCTTTGCTTTGCTTTTTCAAGATTGCTTTGGCTATTCAGGGTCTCTGTGATTCCATACAAATTTTAAGATTGTTTGTTCTAGTTCTGTGAAAAATGCTGGTGGTATTTTGATAAGGACTGCATTAAACATGTAGATTACTTTGGATAGTACAGACATTTTAACAATATTTGTTCTTCCCTGGAATATTTTTCCATTTCTGTGTCTTATCTTCAATTTCTTTCATAAATGTTTTATAGTTTTCAGAGTACAGATCTTTTACATCTTTGGTTAGGTTTATTCCTAGGTATCTTATGGGTTTGGGTGCAATATTAAATGGGATCAATTTCTTGATTTCTCTTTGTGCTGCTTCTTTATTGATGTATAAAAATGCAACAGACTTCTATACATTGATTTTGCATCCTGAAACTTTAATAAATTCATGTATCAGTTCTAGCAATTTTTGGTGGAGTCTTTCAGGTTTTTTACATAGAGTACCATGTCATCTGCAAATAGTGCAAATTTTACTTCCTCCTTGCTGATTTGGATGCCCTTCATTTATTTATTTTTATTGTCTGATGGCTGAGGCTAGGCCTTCCAGTACTATGTTAAATAAGTGATGAGAGTGGACATCCCTGTCTTATTCCTGACTGTAGAGGAAAAGCTCTCAGTTTTCCCAATTTAGGATGATATTAGCTGTGGGTTTTTCATATATGGCCTTTATGATGTTAAGGAATGTTCTCTCTATACCTTCCTTGTTGAGGGTTTTTATCAAAAAAGGATGTTGTATTTTGTCAAATGCTTTTTCTGCAACTATTGAAAGGATCATATCATTCTTATCCTTTCTTTTGTTAATGTGGTATAGTACCTTGATTGATTTGTGAATATTGAACCACCCTTGCAGCCCAGAAATAAATCCCACTTGATCCTGGTGAATGATTCTTTTAATGTGCTACTGGATTCAATTTGCTAGTATTTTGTTGAGAATTTTTGCATCCATGTTCATCAGGGATATTGGCCTGTAGTTCTCTTTTTCAGTGGAGTCTTTACCTGGTTTTGGTATCAGGGTAATGCTGGCCTCATAGAATGAAATTGGAAGTTTTCCTTCCATTTCTATTTTTTGGAATATTTGGAGAAGAATAGGTATTTTAACTCTACTTTAAATGTTTGCTGGAATTTCCCTGTGAAGCCATCTGGCCCTGGACTTTTGTTTATTGGGAGATTTTTGATTACTGATTCAATTTCTTTGCTGGTTATTGGTCTATTCAAGTTTTCTATTTCTTTCTGTTTCAGTTTTGGTAGTTTATATGTTTCTAGGAATTTATCCATTTCTTAAAATTGCCCAATTTGTTGGCATATAATTTTTCATAATATTCTCTTATAATTGTTTGTATTTCTCTAGAGTTGGTTGTGATTTCTCCTCTCTCATTTGTGATTTTATTTATTTGGGTTCTTTCTTTTTTCCTTTTGATAAGTCTGGCTAGGGGGTTATCAATTTTATTAATTTTTTCAAAGAACCAGCTCCTGCTTCCATTTCTCTGTTCTACCGGGGTTTTTGTTTTTGTTGTTGTTGTTGTTTGTTTGTTTGTTTCTGTATCATTTATTTCTGCTTTAATCTGTACTGTTTGTCTTCTGGTGGCTTTAGACTTTATTTGTTGTTCTTGTTTGTTTGTTTTTTTTAGCTCCGTTAGGTATAAGGTTAGGTTCTATATTTGAGATTTTTCTCTCTTCTTGAGGTAGGCCTGTATTGTATATACTTCCCTTTTATGGCTGCTTTTGCTGCATCCCAAAGGTTTTGGACCATCATGTTCTCATTTTCATTTGTTTCCATGTATTTTTGTTTCTTTAATTTCCTGGTTGACACATTCATTCTTTAGTAGGATGTCCTTTCTCCTCCATCATCCATGGTCTTTCCAAATTTTTTCTTATGGTTGACTTCAAGTTTCATAGTGTTGTGATCAGAAAATATGCATGGTATGTTCTCGATCTTTTTGTACTTGTTGAGGGCTGATTTGTGACCCAGTATGTGATCTATTTTGGAGAATATTCCATGTGCACTTGAAAAGAATGTGTATTCTTTTGCTTTGGGTTAGAATGTTCTAAATATATCTGTGAAGTCCATCTGGTCCAGTGTGTCATTCAAAGCCATTGCTTCCTTGTTGATTTTCTGCTTAGATGATCTGTCCATTGCTGTAAGAGGGGTGTTAAAGTCCCCTACTATTATTGTATTATTATCATTGAGTTCCTTTATGTTTGTTATTAATTGTTTTGTATATTTGGGTGTTCCCAAGTTGGGGGCATAAATGTTTACAATTGTTATATCTCCTTGTTGGATATACCCCTTTATTATGATGTAGTGCCCTTCTTCCTCTCTTGCTACAGTCTTTGGTTTAAAATCTAGTTTGTCTGATATAAGTATTGCTAGTATCACTTTCTTTTGATGTCCATTTTCATGGTAAATATTTCTCCATCCCCTCACTTTCAGTCTGCAGGTGACTTTAGGTCTAAAATGAGTCTCTTGTAGGCAACTTACAGGTGAGTCTTGTTTTTTGTCCATTCTGGCACCTTATGTCTTTTGACTGGAGCCATTAGTCCATTTATATTCAGAGTAATTATTGAGACTATAAATTTAGTGCCATTTTATTACTTGTTTTATCATTTCTGGAGATTCTCTCTGTTCCTTTTTAACTTTTGTCACTTTGGGTCTTTCCTTTCCATTCAAACAGTCCCCTTTAATATTTCTTGCTGGTCTGGCTTAGTGGTCACAAGCTCCTTTAGTTTTTGTTTGTCTGGTGAACTCTTTATCTCTCTTTCTATTCTGAGTGATAGCCTTGCTGGATAGAGTATTCTTGGTGGCATATTTTTCCCATTCAGCACATTCACTATATCATGCCACTTTCTTCTTGCCTATGAATTTTCTGGAGAGAGATCTCCTGCTACCCTCGTTTGTCTTCGCTTGTAAGTTAGGGACTTCATTTGTCTTATTGCTTTTTTTTTTTTTTTTTTTTTTTTTT
>NC_048219.1:149819070-149871001 GCF_002007445.2 Ailuropoda melanoleuca
GCTGGAGATGTTCATTTGTAGAGATCCAGATGTATCTTCCTGCGTCTCAGGCTGATTCCGTGGATATTCCTGCTGGTCTGGTACCTATCCAGCTCAACTCAGGGGACCGGCTGAAAAAGGGGTCCCCTACTCCTCCGCCATCTTAACCTCCCTGTCTTATTGCTTTTAGCATTTTTTCTTTAGGTCAATTTTTTGTAAATTTAACTATGCTATGTTTTCATGTTAGCCTGTTTTTCTTGATTTTCATGGGAGTTCTCTGTACCTCCTAGATTTGGATGTCTGTTTCCTTCTACAGGTTAGGGAAGTTTTCAGCTGTAATTTCCTTTAGTAAACCCTCTGCCCCCTTTTCTCTCTCCTCTTCTTCTGGGACTCCTATAATATGGATGTCACGGCTTTATGTAGTCACTGACTTCCCTAAGTCTACTTTCATGATCCACAATTTTCTTTCCCTCTTTTGTGCAACTTCATTATTTTCCATAATTTTATATTCTATGTCACTTATTCATTCCTCTACTTCTTCTGTCTTTATGGTCATTACATCCAGTTGGTTTTGAATCTGTTTTGCATTTTTCATCTTGCCCTGATTAGTTCTTAGCTCCTTTATCTGCAGTAAGGAACTCCCTGGTGTCTTCTATGTTTTTCTCAAGCCCAGCTAGTATCCTTATGATTGTTGCTTTAAATTCTGGATCAGACATATTACTCATATCTATTTCAATTAGATCTCTGGCTGTGACCTTTTCTTGTTCTTTCTTTTGAAATGAATTATTCCATCTTGGCTTTTTGTCTATGTCTTCTTCTGTGTGTTAGGAAAGCTTGTTGTTTCCTGCTCCTTAGATGAATGGCTTTGTTAAGTAAAGATCATATACCTTCCAGGGCTTCAGGAAATATCTCTGGTGTATGCTGCATACACTCTACTGCTGTGTTTTGGCTGCTCTGTCCCTCAGGTCAGTCCTCTGCAGAGTTTCTCCTTGCCTGCAGTGGAGAATGTTTGGACCCAGGGCAGACTTTGGTGAGTTTTAACTAAATATGTGCTGGTCTGCTTGTTAAAAGAGACCTGATGCTATTTCCACTAGAGCCCGAGGTTTGCAGAACTCTATGGTCAGTAGATGTAGTGCACGTGGGGCTTTGTCCTGGTCTTTGGGAAAAGGGCCTGCTGCTCTGGTTCTCAGGCACACTTGCCTGAGAAAAGCAGTACCAGCAGAGTGCAGGGTGGCAGGGCTTGGTGTAAGCAATTTAGGCCACCAGTGTTGGCACTGTGCTGTTTACTGAAGTTAGTTTATGCTGAGGGGCAGGGGAGGGAAATGGGACCAGTCAGCTGCTTCATCCCTGGAAAGGCGAGTTCACCCTTGCTGCTGTCAGGGAAACTCTTCCAGAAGAGTGAAGAGTTTCCCTCATGCATCCTAAACGCCCTTCAGATCCCTGCCTTCACACTGTCTGGGTTGCTTGCCTGCCTGGATCAAAGCAGTGCACTTTGTGCTCTTTCCAGTCAGGCTGGCTGAATTTTAAAACTCCAAACTTTAATGATGTGGTGTGCCCATCTTCTGGGGGAGAGTCTTGTGGCACTGGGATTGATGAAGGTTTGACCCAGAAGAGCAGTTGCACCAAACCACAGAAGCATGGGATTTGGTGTAAAGCACAGTAAAGAGCCAGTGTCCAGGTTAGGAATCCTCGGCAGGTGTCTCTGTGCCTATGCTGAAGGGTGGAGGAGGGAAATGGCACCCACCCATTCCTTTGTCTCTGGAGAGGCAATGCCACCTCTCTTAGATGCACTCCTAGAAGGTGGAACCATCTCTCCCAGTGCATCTCAGGAGATCCTCAGATAATGCCTTCTGTCCCTGGGCTATCTGTCTGTCTTCTATACAGGAATTTTCCTGTGAACCTAAAACTACTTTTAAAAATTGTCCAAATTTTTTAAAAATGTTAAGACAAAACCAACAGCTCAAAATGTAATGTTGTTAGATAAAACTAAATTATAAGAAAGTCATAAAATTCTTACATAAAAAGGGAGCAAAAAGATAAATAGAAAAGTGAAAGTAAAATGAAGTATCTTAAAAACAAGAAGATAGAAGACAAAAATACATTCTTATTTAACAATATAAGCTATTAATGTTATAAATACTAAGGGAATAAAATATATAAAAGTTGTTCCAAAGCATTTCATATACAAGAGGTAAGGAAAGCAAATGCAAACTCAGTGCAGACAATGTCAAGAGTTTGTTGGTTTTTTTTTTTTTTGACCACTTACTTGTCATCAGAAGATACAAATTTCTTTCAAAAGATTTCCAAGTGAAGTCTTTAGATTAGAAGCAAAAGCTGACGTTATATGCAAACAATGAATCATGGAACACTACATCAAAAACTAATGATGTACTCTATGATGACTAACATAACATAATAAAAAAAAAAAAAGCTGAGGTTGTCAGAACCTTTAGAGATGATCTTTGTCACTTCTGTCCCTCCTTTCCTCACTCCTCATCCAGGGCACACCAGACGCTTAAGCAGTAAATGCGGCTGTACACTTATAATGCCCAGTTTCCTCTGTGTCTCCCTGGACCTCCAATTTCCTGACCTCGTCCTTGAAGTACATAATTAACTGATTCAGCCCACTGCCAATTCCATGTACTGCCATTTTGAGGTGCTGTATAACACAGAATTACTGAGCACCTAAGCCACTCAGAATTCCAAACTATTCACCACCTACAATGTGGGTGTGGGGGAGAGGGCTGAGAAGTGGGCAGAAACTAGGAAAAATAAACTCCAAAGTAGCATTTAGATAAAAGTGACTTCACAGAGAAGAAACACCTTCCCCCCAAAAAATGTGTCTCAAATATATATGCCAAAAGATAGATCTGACACAAACAAAGTAATCCCAAGGCACAATCTTCCTTTGTTACACTTTTCAACAATATACTTTGTTATAGTAGTCTTCTAAACCAGTATCAACAGTCAGCAAATTTCAATTTCAAATCATTTTCCACTTTCCTTGAAATAGCAGTGGATTACAGAACCATAAGGCTAGTAGACTCTGAAAATTATATAATTTTACCCAGCCTTAAACTACAGCCTAAAGAACCCCAGAAAAATCTACGTTACTATTAAAGATTCCAAAGATGATGATTTTATAGCTTCCATTAATAATTACTTTTAAATTTAACAGTTTACACTGTCAAGAAATATATATTGGGAAAAGAATGAGGAGAGAAAAATCAGGTCTATTTGAAAGCAAAAGAATTGCAAAGTACAAAAATAACCAAATATTAGGAATTATATTTGAAACTGATGATTGTCTTCAAGTAACAAAGTTAAATATAAATGAATGATGATTGCAAAACCGATCCTTTACTCAAAACAAGAAATAGCTAGGCCTCTGCTCAGACATCTTCCATGCACTGCTGACAAAAATCTCAACCTCAACACTGACCTCTCTGTCAAACCAACAGCTCCATATTCTCCAGTTGCTCATAATGAGATGACAGAGTCAACTCAAAATACTTTGCTTCATGAAGACTGCAGCCCAGTACTAATTTCACCCAAAAGAAATATGTACAGTGTTTTAATGTTCAGAACAAGCTATAAATTAATGTCAAAATAATCTCATGTATAGGAATTCTATACTCTTAAAGAACATGGTTAATATTTGATAATTTCATCCTTGTGAATTGTCTGATCAGGTGGCTTAGACAGAAACATCAATTTCATAGGTATTCAGGACAGGAAAATATCAGAAAGACAGAATTTTATGGATTGAAATAACTTTTTATAGGTTATTGTTCAAAAACAGGGTTCAAGTAAAAAAATGAACAAGCTCTAGTACTTAACTCTTATAAATCCCACATATGTATGCTTCTATACACAAATGCATCAATGTGAATTTATTTAGATATTGAGCACCCTTGGCTATGGAACTGGAACCTGCATGTCTTCAGTCAAATCATATCCAAGTGTGGAAAGAGGTGGAAAAAACACATGATATAAAGGTTTTCAAATATTTTGTTCAATTTGTATATAAATTAGTTATAAGCCAAGAATTAAAAGTAGCTCTCACTATACACAATTTTTCTTTTCATTGATGACTCTGCAAATAATTAAAGGAGCAAAAAAATAGGCATATTATATTTCCTATTTCCACTTGTCAAGATGTGAATTAATTTGAACAAAAGAAAGCAAAACCAGTCTAAAATATTTGCATGAAAATTAAATGAAGGGGCCCCTGGGTAGTTCAGTCCGTTAAGCATCAGTCTCTTGATTTCTCGGGGTTGTGAGATCAAGCCCCACATCGGGACTCTCTAAAAAAAAGAAAAAAAAATTTAAATGAACACAAACTATATTATTTTACAAAATTTTCTTCTAGCACAAATTGTGTACCTCTGACAGGAGAGAAGGGAAAAATCATTTGTGGGATCAGTTTCCTTTATAAACCACCAATATTTTTCATTTTTGATGTTTCATGATCTTTTTTATGAGTTTTATGGTCATGAGCTTTTACTCTCGCAGCAAATCTGCAAGAAAAAACTATTTTGAAATGCACAATTTTATGGTTATAAATTTTCACATGAGAAATCAACTTTGAACAAAATTCACAATAAATTTAATATCCTAGTTTAAGTAATCCTGGTTTAAATGAAATGTAGGAGATTCTAACATTTTTGTCTGTTTTCAAAGATAAATCACATGCACGGTACTATTTTTGATAGTGGCTTTAATGTGTTTTTAAAATTATATTGTTGACAAAGAATTATAAATGATTCATTCATTTCTTCTACACAGGACTTCAAATGACATCATCAAATAATATTTTAAATTTACTTAGTTTTTAAACAGAATTCCATTGAATGACCTGCTAATAAATCTTAGTTAATAAAAGATCAAATATTATAAGTTATTTTGAATGCATAAACATCCCATGGGTTCAAGTTCTAATTTCAACACTTACTAGCTATCTCATTTTGAGAAATTACTGAACCCTGAGTATCCCAAACTGGTGTGATGAGATAATTCCCAAGGCACCATAAAATAGTTTACATTTTCAAGGGAGACATGATGATACTTGACATCTTTTCAACATAGTGCAAACTACTAGCTCAAACTAGTTACATTATCAACACTGGATCGTGCTACATTTCTTTCAGTGATGTTGTAACTTTGCAAAGCTGGGTTTTCAGCAATTGGTGTAATAAAAAGCAAGTATCACTTGAAAGTCAATGTAGAACAGGAAATGAAAGTGGTAACATGCAATCCGTGCAGTTTGCAAAGTTGCTCAGGGTCCAACAGGCACACACATCCTACTAGTAATTGTGGGTATTTAAGAATGAAATAATATTAATTTTGGTTTTAATTTATATATATTTTATTTTCAAATGGCACTAAGTTGTTAGAACCTAAGTTGGGACCAGCAACTTAATAAAGGAAACTTTTAGGTGTGTCTTTTGGCAGTGATGTCATGAAAAATTATTGACACAAAAGATACTGTGAACTGAAAAAGTTTAGAAACCTCTGACTTAATCCCTCTGAGGTATATTTTCTTTATCTGCAAAGTGAATATAAAACCAATTTTATTTGGGAAAGTTAGAGTACATAATTCATGTAAAAGTACCTAAAGGAAAAACCAGAGAGACTCTACAAATTTTCGTTCTCCAATTTCCTGAATGATTAACTGAATTTTTCATTTTTGCAATACTATTATGTGGAAACTTTATGAAAGTACAACCTTAATATATAATATTTAAAATAATCTAGTATCTATTCATTTATACCTGAAGAGATGGTATTCTGATTCTAGACCATAGCAAGAAACTGTTTTATGAATTAGCAAATATTAAAATACAGTATGTCCTGTAGAGTTTTAATATTGAGGACATTTTAAAAGTAGATAATTCCTATATGACATGTATAGAAAGTCTTGGTTAACCAGAATATTTGATTAACTAGAATACTCTATTTTCCTGAAAATTAATTTGCAATTGAGTTCAGATTCATGCCATTTTCACTATTTCCTATAATGATGTAGCTATGACAGATAATTTGAGGATGTGTGAAATTATTAAATAAATTTCTTTTCCCAGTTCTATAGAAGTAAGGTCCAGTGAAAGCCTCCTGACCAAAAGCCAATAGATTGAGGTTCTACTCCCATTTCAATGAGTAACTTCAAATCATTTGACATCATTTGACATTTATCAGCAGGTCATCCAATGGTATCAATTTTGTTCCCTGTAAAATGACCGGATCAATTCCTCCCATGCTCCAAGAGTAGTAAGGGATGCAAAAAAAAAAATATGAACTGGTAGCATTATTAATGAAAAAGCATGAACATAGTATTTAACGTTAATAAATCCTAGTTTCTCAGCTATCAAATGAAAATTACAATGGCACTTATTTCACAGGGCTGTTACGAAAATTACATGAATTAATTTATGTGTTAAGTTATGTGTTAAGCTAAACAATTTGGCAGTGTGGCTAAAATAAGGTTTCCATCATTTAATCCTAAGACAATTTACAGGGTTTCTACTATTATCTCCTTTTTATCAGTGAGATAGCTGGGTCTCAAAAGATTAACTAACCTGCCCCAGAAGATGAAGGGCAGCAGCCGGAGTATTAGGTGAGTTCATTCAGATTGCACAGCACAAAGACAGGTTACCTCTAATAACAGATGTCCACTCTAAGGATAAGTTACGTACAAGAAGCCAACTTAGCAGTAGTAGAGTAAGGCCTCATGAGAACTGGCATGTCTCTCTGGATACCTCAGCAACTTCCAGTTGAAAACCATTCTCTTGACTCAGCTCTTTGCTTGTGTTTCTTCTCCCAAAGCTGCATCTTTGTGTACGTCCACTTCCAGAGTTATGACAGCATCATGCTCCTGGGACTCTCTTTACTAGGCAGAATTCTCCCAGCTAGTTCATGTAGTGGTTCCCATAAAATAGAATTACCAGGAGAACTTTAAAAACATACCAATCCTGGATCTAGCCCTGACAAATGAAAGCAGAATCTCTGGGCTCAGGGTGTGTAGACTTAGATCAGGAATATTAAGTGACCCTAAGTAAGCCCAATGTACAGCCAGGGCTGAGATCCAGTGGACCTCAATGAATGCCTTTGAGTCAGGAGCTGACCCCTGATCCACTGGGGCATGCCTTATATAAGACTTCCTCTGAAGGAAATATGGCTGGAATTTCAGATTTTTCTGATGTGCAATAAAGCATTAACCTTGCCCATGGAGTGCCTGGGTGGCTCTGTCAGTTAAGTGGCTAACTCTTGGTTTCAGCTCAGGTCACGATCTCAGGGTCATGAGATCGAGCCCCATGTCCAGCTCCCTGCTCAGCATGCAGAGTCTGCTTGTCCCTCTCCCTCCCGCTCTGCCCCTCCCCACACACCCAGGAACACATGCACTGTGCACGTGCGTTCTCTCTCTCAAATAAATAAAAAAAAAAATCTTTTTAAAAAATAATAAAATAAAGTATTAACCTTGCCCAAAGAGAAATTGGCCTGTGCCCTCAGGTCCTGAGAGCTAACCTCTCAGGTTATGCCCTTGGAATATCTTGCCTAATAAGAGTAATTTTTTTCTTGGGAACAATGGGCCATGTCAGAAAGTCTGTGCTAACAATGTCACTATGGTTGAGGAGTCTTGAGCCACAGCGTGTCAGCTTGACCTCTGGAGGAGCTAGAGACTGAGATCAGCCATGTGGGTGGTCAAATATATTTATGTGAATTTTTTTCTTGGGAACAATGGGCCATGTCAGAAAGTCTGTGCTAACAATGTCACTATGGTTGAGGAGTCTTGAGCCACAGCGTGTCAGCTTGACCTCTGGAGGAGCTAGAGACTGAGATCAGCCATGTGGGTGGTCAAATATATTTATGTGAATTTTTTTCTTGGGAACAATGGGCCATGTCAGAAAGTCTGTGCTAACAATGTCACTATGGTTGAGGAGTCTTGAGCCACAGCGTGTCAGCTTGACCTCTGGAGGAGCTAGAGACTGAGATCAGCCATGTGGGTGGTCAAATATATTTATGTGAATTTTTTTCTTGGGAACAATGGGCCATGTCAGAAAGTCTGTGCTAACAATGTCACTATGGTTGAGGAGTCTTGAGCCACAGCGTGTCAGCTTGACCTCTGGAGGAGCTAGAGACTGAGATCAGCCATGTGGGTGGTCAAATATATTTATGTGAATTTTTTTCTTGGGAACAATGGGCCATGTCAGAAAGTCTGTGCTAACAATGTCACTATGGGTTGAGGAGTCTTGAGCCACAGCGTGTCAGCTTGACCTCTGGAGGAGCTAGAGACTGAGATCAGCCATGTGGGTGGTCAAATATATTTATGTGACCAAGCCCCAATAAAAGCTCTGGGCACCAAGTAAACTCTCCTGCTTGGCAATACTCTGTCAATGTTGTCACACATTGTTGCTGGGGAAAGTTAATGCTGTTCTTAACTCCCCCTGGGAAGGGATATCTGGGAGCTTGTGCCTAGAACCCTTCTGGATCCTACGCTCTGCACACCTTCCCCTTATTTAATTTTTAATCTATAACCTGTGCTGTAAGGAACTGTTATCATGAGTATAATGGTTTTGCTGAGTTCTATGAGTGCTTCTATTGAGTTACTGAACCTGAGGATAGTCTTAGGGACCCTCAAAGTTGCAGTTGATGTCAGAAATGAGAGTGGTCTTGGGAATTTCCTGTACTTTGTGTGTGGCCTATCCAGTTCACCCAGCTCAGATGATCTCTGTGAAGACCCCAACAACCCATACTGTGTAAATCTCCCTTTGAGTTGCGGCAGCATCCTCTCACATTTCCTGCCTTTGTGCCAGCATTTCCTTTTGTGAGAATGGCTTTCCTCATCTTCATCACTGACTCACTCCTCTTCATTTGTCATAAATTGTCTCAAATGTCACTTGCTTCCAGAGACCCCCACAACCCATCTGGATTACATGTTAGCCCTTCATGTTATCATAGGACCTTGAACTCACATCTAGCCTACACTTATCAAATTGTAGCACACATGTCTGAAGTATCGTATTTTTGTTTTCTTTGAAGCTCATATATCCTTGATAGAACTTTGACCAAGCTCCAATTTTAACATCAGAGGAACTTCAGTATTTCATATCCATCTTACTCTCTTTCTCATTTCTGTGGTGTTCCCTGATCAATGTCTTAAAGTCATGGACATCGTGTTATTATGCTTGAGCTTTTTATTTGTGAGAAATTGCTGGAAAAATAAAAATAAGTACAACCAAGAGAAGGAATTAGAAAAGAAAAAAATGAAAAGGCTGCAAAATATCTTACTAGCTCCAAGTGAAAGTAGAGGCAGTGAACGAGTTTGATGAATAAGAAAAACAATACCACGATAGTCAAAAAGTGATGGGGCCCAAGAATTTACAGTAAGAATCATAATAAAAATGATGATTGTTTATCAAAAAAATGAGTAGATGTGAGAATTTAATAAAGATAGAATTGAAAGTTTTTTCTGCATATTGGCATAGGTTTACTGCTTTAAAAGATGGTATGTATTATATTTCTCTTTTATGTATTTTCAGTATATATGGCTATTTCCAGGAATGTGAGTCAGTAACAGGATTCGACTAAAGAAATATCTATTAACAGACTGTGAGTTTCAGGAGGAGGGACCTTTATCTCTATGTCCCTGGCACAAAGCACAGGCCTGGATTGTGTTTGTTAAATAAATGAATGCCCTACAAAGAGAAGATAAACCTTAGAGAAAGGCAACCCCTGTTCTGACACCATGTTAGAATAATGGGTGCCACTGAAATTGTCCATAACAAGGGGGAATTATCTAGGGCAATAACTCCCACATTCCAGGCCTTGGTCCAGCACCAGTCAGTGATTAAGTTGTCATTGATTTCTCTGGAAAAAAAGAGAGAGAGAGATACTATAATAAGTTTAACCTAAAGCTAAATTAATTCCACATTCTTAATTTCCGCCATTATGTTTTCCCTATTGCCCTTACAAAAACGAATGTTTTTATCCATTATAATAAAAATAGGTAGTAATTGGTTCGTTTTATTAACATACTTACTTGGCCAAATTGAAAAATCATAATACTATGATAATTCTCAAAAATTGAGGGGAAATGCTACTGATGTGTGAAGTTCAAAATCTAAGCATACTCAGAAAGTATTATAGATGCCTCAGAAAATGAGAATGAATAAGCTCGGAGAAGACACTGTGTGACCCAAAGAGGCAGAGAAATGTGCAGCTAGTGATGCTCCCCAATGACCAAGAGAGCAGAGTTGTGTGAGAAAACCATGGCAACAGAGGGAAATGCTGCAGACTTTGTCAGAGCCACACACAGAGTGGCCACGTGATTCTGAATGAAAAATTTCTTCATAGAGGATTTTGGCATTAGGAAATATCCTTTGTGAAACATTAATACTTTAAGATTTTACATCACTGTAAATAACCTGTTATGAAAAATATTTTTGTCCTTTTTATCAAATTTTCCTTCAGAATGTATTAGTGTTATCACACATGTAAGTTCAGGAGATTTTCATGCCACTGGGCTCTCAGAGAAGATTTGCTGATATTTTTAGTGGCAATTAAGCCAAGTGCAGGGTCCCATAAAATGTAATTTTTTAATGTATTTCTATATTCAATAGTAATAGTAATTAAATGAATCTGTTTGAGTCTCTGGGAATACAACTATTAATGCATTTTTATATTAATATTAATTTTAATTATTTTATTTTTGATGATTTTTCAAATAGTTATTTTGTCTTTATTGTTTAAAAATTCTATTGAAATCCATTTTTTCACATATTTTTAAAATGTTGATCACAGCATCCATAGATTTATAAAGACATATATGAGAAATTACTCTGTCAAAAATATTGTAAGATTGTACCTTTCTCTTGTGGCAAAGTTATCTTCCATTGTTATCCCCTATACCAGTTATCTGTGGCAAAGTTATCTTCCATTGTTATCCCCTATACCAAGGATTTAAAAATGATTTAATAAGTTTTACAAAGCTCCTAAAACAGGAAATAGAGGCTAGCATATTATGAAATTGAAGCCTTTTACAGTTACAAGATTGTCTAATGCCATTAAAAGAATGTGAATGGTAATAAACACTCATCTCTTTCACATTCCTAAAGAATTTAATTTCACAGACATATATACAAAACTATAACTTTCTTTACTTGCCTGAAACTCAATTTCTATTTTCAACGCCTATCTCATCAGTATGAAAAACCTTAATCTTAGCTAATTTGAGCTCCCAATTTTTATTTTTCTGGGGCTCTAAATCCTGGGTGTTTACATACTGTCAAAAGATGGGGTAGAATACATTTGGACCTCAGTTATTATTCTGTAGACATCCACTAGGATGTCCATCATCTCATCCAATCATCAGCCCGCACATGACACTCTTAGGACAATCTTCATTCCTGCCTGGCTTCAGGTACAGAACTTCTCTCCACTGCCTCTATATTAATCTTAGTGGTTTTGTACCTCAGGGCTGCTATACCAAAAATATCATAGACTGCGTGGCTTATAAACTACAGAAAGTTATTTCTGACCATTCTGGAACTTGGAAGTCTGAGATCAGAGTGCCAGCATGGTCATGTTCTGGTGAGGTCCCCTTCCAGATTGTAGGTTGCTGACTTTTCACTGGATCCTTGTAAGGGGGAAGGGACCTCATATGGTATCTCTAGGCTCTTAAAAAAGGCACTAGCCTCATTTATAAGGGCTCCACTCTTATGATTTCATTAACGCTCAAAGGCCCCATCTCCAAATGCCATCATTTTGTAATTAAGTCTCAACATATGAATTGGGAAAAAGGGGAGTAAAAACATTCAGTCCATAGCACTTAGGAATCAGGAATCATCGCTCTAAGGGCTCTCTCTGTTCTTTCTGACCAGATGTATCAAGCAGTCATTCCCTCTCTGAAGTTTTGCCATATCCCAAAACTCTAAGTCTGAAAATTGAAGATTCTATCTCAGAAGCAGGGGTACACATCCCGCTCTCTGTGACCAAAAACCACAAGCTCCTTCAAGCCTGGGAGAATATTTGGCTATCTCCACTGGAAACTTCTACCCTTAATCTTGCTTTGAGCGTAGAAGAAACTTTTCTTTTTCTATCAGATGTTTTTGCTTCAAAGAGCACCTAATGTAATCTCCACAGTGTAGCTGTGCCTTTTGGAAACACAAAGCCAAAGACTCCAATCTTTTTTTACTTTCCAACCTAACAAACACACTCTCCTAAGGGGAAATATCAGGAGGAAACACCAATTTTTTAAACTGATATTGTTGTTTTTGGGACACCTGGGTGGCTCAGTCAGTTAAGTGTCTGTCTTCAGGTCAGGTCATGATCCCAGGGTCCTGGGATCAAGTCCCACATCTGGCTCCTTGCCCAGAGGGGAGCCTGCTTCTCCCTCTGCCTGCCACTCCCCCCTGCTTATGCTCTTTCTTCTCTCTCTCTCTCTCCCTCTGACAAATAAACAAAATCTTTTAAATAAATAAATAAATAAAAATTATATTGTTATTTTCTAAACCCATTAAGGATTTTTAACCATTTAAAATAACTTTTCTTTCAATCTTCGATTATCATTTTACAGATAATCCATTGTTGGGCCCCTGGGTGGCTCAGTCAGTTAAGGGATTGCTTCGGCTCAGGTCATGATCTCAGGGTACTGGGATAGAGCCCTGCATCAGGCTCCCTGCTCAGCAGGGAATCTGCTTCTCCCTCTCCTCTGCCCCCCAACCCTACTCATGTTTTTTGTCTATCTCAAATAAATAAATAAAATCTTTTTTTTAAAAAAAGAGAGAATCCAATGTTTCTCCCTCCCTCTGAGTGTGTTGTGATGCTTTTAGATCTCCAACAAGAATTGTAAAAGTTTGATTTAATGTGAATACAACAAAATATTTGTTTTTTCCAACATTTATAAGATTCTGGAGGATTTCAAAGTATTTAATTTTACATAAATAAGTTCAGGATGGTAGACAAGAAAAGTAGAGCAGTATATTCTAAAGAAAAATGAGGTTTGTGACTTAGTCTGAAATTTACGAGATATGAATTACAGTTCATGCATATTCTTTTGGTTTTCTAATTTATAATGCATTCACTTAATAATGGAAATAGCCTCAGGAGAGAATTGTATATTTTCAAGACTTTGGAGGATGAGATTTGAAAATCTGATTAATGGCTCAATTTATAAACTATTAAATATTATAGAATGGTTAACCCATTTCCAGATATGTAAATGTTCTATCTTAGACAAGAATTGAGGGGTAAGTAGGTTTTAAATACTTTTATTTTTAAAGAGAACTGATGAGGGTTGGGAAGGAGAATATTTAGTATGAGATAGAACTACTATTTAAAATTAGAAAGCAAGTGAATTTTTTGAAAACTTTCCCTACTCCTATTGGTTCTCAATCCTAACTGTATATTAGAAACAACTTAGAGAGATTTTTTTAAATGCTTATGTTTTAGATCCATCTGTAGAGATTCTGATTCAATTGATCTCAATGAGCCATTTTTTTAAACCATTCAAGATGATTTAAAATGTGCAGCCAGCACTGAGCACCACTGTTCTATCTCATTAGGTCAGAGAATGCTAAATACAAGTAAGAAAACTATAGTGATTGTTTCCCAAATGAATAAAATTAAACTATCTTGAATTTAGTTCTTATAAGACTGGCAATAATCAACAATGTAAGAAAAAACAAATGTTCTTTATATAGGGCCTACACAGAAATGATAGGAATGAATATGTATTATTTCTAGAAATCAATTCATACTATCATACATCCAAGCCACCCATTTTCCATGCCCTGATGAATAGGAAGCAAAGTCACTGATTGACCTGGGTGGGGTCTCAAAGCCTGAGCTAGATTTGATAGAAGACAAGGCTAGCCCAGAAATTAAGAGCTCTGGAAGCCAAGATGTAAGGATAGATCAGAAATGAGAAGAAAACTTGGACCAGAAACAATAGGGGATAGACAAATCCAAGTATATACTCAGAAATGGAGTCCCAGACAAAAATAGTGGAAAGAAGCATTTTAGTAACAACAGAGAGTCTGTGGGTGTGGAACACAGTTAGAACAATGACCATCAGAAAGGATAGACTTAATTTATAAGGAATGGTACTCAACAAAATCATTATTTTTGTACTGAGGTGTTGTACTTGAATCCACAAAGACTTGCTATTTGCAAATATTGGACTGCAACTCTGGCATTATCTTTGTGCATGAATTGCCATCCATCAAAAGTTCTGGGGTCTGAGAAGGAGGAGAAGATATGAATATGTAGGCATGTTCATGCACTGAACTGGGAATCTTGTGAGAGGAAGAAATGAGGATGGAGGTGACAGCATAGTGACCATCTTCCTGCCTAACCCAGTGGACTGGTGTAGATATTATATGGAAAGACAAGTTTGGGAGTAGACAGACCTAGTATACTCTAGAAAGCCCATGTGGGAATTCAGGCACGGGAAGTCTCAGGGAGTCTTTTTTCAGACCTAGGAGACATATAAAACAACACCAAATTAAAGCAAGAAGCATTTTACCTGTTCTTCCACAGACTAGAGTTAAGCCCTAAGGCTAAGGGTTGTCACTAGCAACCTGACTTCTAAGGCATAGAAGAAATATTAATGAGAGAATACAGGGGTCCCTGAACACCTGTGAAATATCTTCAGAAGATAAGTTAATATACATGGAGACTCTTGGAGGTTAAGGGTGGGTCTTGCATGAACAAGCTGTAGCTTAAAAAGCCTCTGTTTGGATGTTAATACCAAATAACTTCATTTATGCCCACAGGCTTCAGCCTGGGTTATTTGAATTACATGGTTACTTAATAAAACATTGTTCCATACACTTTCTATAGTTATCTTACTTGAACTTTATAGAAACCCTGTAGATGATAAGACAAGTTTTATTCCCATTTTACATTGAAATTCAAAACATAAATACCTGCTCAGTATCACCCATCATGAAATTTAACTTTGTTTCCTGATTTAAAACAATAACAAGAAGAGGAAGAAGGAGGAGGAGGAGAGAAGAAACAACCCTGATGCTTGCCACAGGGCATGCTCA
Source organism: Ailuropoda melanoleuca (assembly GCF_002007445.2). Classification (NCBI taxonomy): domain Eukaryota; kingdom Metazoa; phylum Chordata; class Mammalia; order Carnivora; family Ursidae; genus Ailuropoda; species Ailuropoda melanoleuca. Next base: position 149,834,100 of record NC_048219.1, read on the forward strand.
AGGCACAAGTGGGGCCTCTGCTCAAGACTACAGCTCTTTATTGAAAAAGTCTGTAGTCAAAAGAAGAAACAGAAGCCACAGAATTTGTTACCCCATAATGAGATGCTCACATACCAATATATTGGGAAACATCTGTCAATAACACTAAATGCTAAGAGGAATTTATGAGATGAGTCTTCATATTGGTATCATGGATACCAATGAACACTATTTTCAATAATACTTTTTAAAAGATGATGAAACCTTTCTTTTATAGTCAGGTCTCATACCAACTACTCACAAAAACTGAGAGAATAATATGAAATTATGCTCCTGGCAATTATGTGTAAAATAACTTTTTATGCCGTCTTGGCCAGTTTTAAGGCCCTGCCTAGATGCTGTCAGTTCCCTTTCTTCAGCAGCCAATTGAGTCCATATGCCCAGCCACTTCCCTTATCAGACTCCCACACTCTGGACCACTATGCACTAGCCCTAATTGTACCAGTGCTGGGTACCAAACATCTACAGGCAGCCTCCATGTTCCAGAGCCTGCAAATTATTCAAATTAGTCGATCCATAGGGAGCCCACAAAAACCTAGCTAATCTCACCCCTCTTGCCATCATAAATTGCCTCCTACAGTTCCAGCTTGCTGTTACTCTGTCTCTGGATACAGCCTTGTGTGTCCCTGAGTGACAACTTTATCTCATTTGGAGCAGTAAGTAACAAAGAGCCATACCTTTCACCTATCTCACCTATCCAGTGTCAGTGTGGTCTGTTCTGAAATTAAAAAAACAAAACCCTTTAAGTCTGTTACAGACTGAATGTTTGTGTTTCCCCCAAAATTCATATGTTGAAGCACTAACCCTCAATGTGATGGCATTAGGAGATGGGGGCTCTGGAAGATAATTAGTTTTACATGAGGTCATGAAGGTAGATTCTCCATGATGGGATTAGTGCCCATATGAAAAGAGACATCAGAGCTCCCTCTCTCCACCATGAAAGGATACAGCAGAAGGCACCTGTCAGCAGCCAGGAAGAGGGTCCTCCCCAGAAGCCAATCATACTGGTACCCTGATCTCAGACTTCCAGACTCCAGAACAGTGAGAAATAAACTTCTGTTGTTTAAGCCATTCAGTCTATGGCATTATAGCAACTGGAGCTAAGACAAAATCTTAGAAATACCATGGAGTGAAGGCAAGGTGAAGTAGCTCTTTGGGGGTACATGTTCTGGTGCTCTGACCTGATACAAGTATAAAGATAATTAGATAGTTAGCTTGACTCTCTTTTACCTTTTCTTCCAAATATCTGTTACCTCCTCTAGACTTTTAACAGGTGAGGTTGAGTTTGAGGCACCTGCCTAAATGCGGGAACACCACCATGAAAAGAGATCTCTTTGTTTTAGGGAGCAGAATTTAGATGACCCCAATTTACACTGGGTTTAGGAAATAACTCTTGGCCGGCCAGCTGGATATAGGGCCATCTCACCAGTTCTAGGAGAGTCTAAGTCTTCCAGCTTTCATGTGAGAACACTGAATAACAGAAAAGCATGAAAATGTGAAACCAGTTTACATTGCTTTTAACCTATCAATCCCACACAATGTCATGAACCTGAGATATATTTTTGAAGGGCCCAGGGCTAGAAAGTAAAGCCATCATGTACTTCTAGCTCAAAAGAAAGAAATCCAAGCATTTATATTTACTAATAAACACATCCTACCTCACGTGTAGTAGCACGTGCCATAGTGCCAGCATCTATTGTGACTTGTGTGTGAGAAAAAACAAAAGGGAAGACAGGGAATTAGGAAGACTTACAAAGATAAAATTCAAGCCATGACTGAGATCAGAGATAAAGGCAGAAAGAAAGAGAAGTTACCTCTTACAATGGTAGATGGTAATACTGACAAAGCATGAATGGGGGAGCTGATCCTGCTCACCTACTGCTCACTGTTGCCTTTGAAATCTGTAGGGTATCTGCATATGTAAGGTGACTGAAAATTAGACTCCAGCTTGAAGCTGTATTTGATATGCTGTCATTGATTTCTGAAGGAAAAAGCAAACTTCAACAGGAGATAGCGATAGCTCAGGTCACTATGAAACAGGAAATGTAAATAAATTCCTGGCATTCTAGTTAAAGCTTTTTATTGATGAAAACTAGAATAGCACCATGAAATTCAGTTTCAGAAGAAGGTTAGAGAAAAACTTTGAAATCTGCAAAATATTTAATGGAAGCAAAGGACACTGGATTTTTTTTAAGCCTAAGAATATAAATGTAATGCTATCTATAATTTTTTAAAGGTAGCAATTTAGGCTGTTCCTTTTGAAAATTCTAATCATTTCAAAGACTTCTTAAATATATTATCTAATTTTAGAGCTTGTAATATTAATCCTTGTACTGGTATGGAAAAAACATGATAGAAGTCATTCTGGAGGATGCTATAGATATCATATACAAATTTACCAGCAACCTGTAGATCCCATAAGAAAAATATACAGGAGACTTGGAACAAAGAAATGGCCAAAGAGAAAATCACCTTCATTTTAAAAATTATAATCTCTTTCAAGCAAATCAAGTCCCTTTCAGTGCATTTGAAATTGCTTTAAGAGACAGTTCATTTAAATTACTTTTCAAGTTTGATTAGCATTCATTTTATCTAAGGAAAAACATTGTTCATACACAATACTATAATTTCATCAATTTGCCATGCTTAGCTAAAAGATTTTCCAGACATCTGCAGCTGATAATTAAAAATTAATTCAAAATTTTTCTTATACTTTTTTCACCTTAACAGTTCTTCTTTCTACCAAAAAAAAAAAGGGAAAATGAAAAGAAAAGAAAAATATATACTTAGGGAGTTTGCATTAGTTGCCTAGAAATGGAACCCTAGCACCCTAGAACCATTGAATGACTTCAGAGGAATTTGCACTTACAAAGTATCTTACTTATCCTTGCCTGGCCTGAATCTAATTATTGTTATTCCTAATTTACATTTTAAGAAAATAGAAGGATGTGAGGCAAGCAGTGGCTCTCAGCAAGCAAAGTCAGAGGAAGGAGGTAACCCACTGGGCTCTAAAGGCCTTCAGCAGGAAGCTAAAGAGAGCTTTCCGAAGAAGAAAATGCCTGCAAGTAATTTTCATCAAACCTAAGACATTCACATCTTTTAAATTGGCATATCTCTCCTAATTCATGCTAGGAAAGCCCAGTTTAACTAGCATTCTATTTTCTTTCATTGTGGAACACAAAATAATGGGCCTCTGACAATTGAGGGCATGTTAGAATAGATGAAATATGGAGGAAAACAACAAGGCACATTCTTCATGAAGAACACAAAGAAGTAACATGGTACCACATATCATATTAATGGTCTATGAAGAGCCCAAGGGAATGCATAATACTAGTGATCTGAGACATGGCAGTCATTCTTTTCTTAAATGTCTGTTTTTCGAAATTATTTAATATGCCTATATAATTTTATATAATATGATTATATTAATAGTTTCTGTTTTCTATTAGCACTTAGTCTTTTTGAAATATTATTTCTTTTTTAAATAATTTTTATTATGTTATGTTAGTCACCATACAGTATATCCTTAGTTTTTGATGTAGTGTTCCATGATTCATTATTTGCGTATAGCACCCAGTGCACCATGCAATGAAATATTATTTCTTTCCATTGTTTGGCTCTCTGTATTGGACATACTCTAATTTTGACCCCCTCCAGTGATCCATGTCCTTGTAATAATTCCCTGCCCTTGGGTGTTGGTGGGACCTTCCTCCTAACCAATAGAATATGGCAAAGGTGATGAGATGGGATGTCACACTTCTGGTTACATTCCTTTTTGTTAAGACTCCATCTTAACTGATTTAGAAATAGAATACTCTCCTGCTGGCCTTGAAGAAGCAAACAGCCATGTTGTGAACAGCCTATGGAAAGAGACATGTGACAAGAAATTGCAGGTAGGCTCTAGGACTTTAGCGTGGCCTTGAGCCAACAACCAGTGAGAAGGCAAGGCCCTCAGCCATACAGTCACAAGGAAATGAACACCATCAACAGTTATGTGAGTTTGGAAATGCATCATGAGCTTCAGAAGGGAATTCAGTCCTGTTAACACCTTAACTGCAGCCTTACTTGATGCTTAGTAGGGGTTTCAGCTGAGCAGGTCTGGATACTGACCCATAAAAACTATGAGAAAATAGGTGTATATTGTTTTAAGCTTCTAAATTTGTGTTAACTTGTTACACAATTTTAAAAAACCTAATACATTACCCTTCTCCTTTCTCTTTCTTCTACCTGCAGCATCACTGCCACCATCACCACCTAGGTAACCCAGGTGACCAAGACTCTTAGATTATAAAATTGTAAGTATTTACAAAATACACATATATTTACAGTGTGGGGAATCTTACTTATATTTCAAAGCTTGAGTATTATGCAACATCAACAGTACCTTGCTTTTCTCACTCAACAATACCTTCCAAGTTTCCTAGTATGGTTCTATACAATCTTTTTAATTGCTACAAAATAGTCCATGGTATAAATGTGCTATGATGGGCATTCACTTTGTTTCCAATTCTTTGCCACTATGAATAATGTTACAACCAATATACTGTATACAATCTTCATGGGTGCTATTATTTCTACTGGCTAGATTCCTAAGAGAGAGACTGCTAGATCAAAGTCAACTATGCATTTGTCTCTTTTAATAGACAGTACTACATTGCTTTCCAAAAAGGATGCAATAATTTACATTTTTGTCAGTAAAATCTGAAAATACACTCACCTCTCCATTCCTGGGCAGAAAGTGGTATTTTCCTTCTTTTTAATTTTGGCTAGTTTAAGAGATACACAGATGTAAATTTAATTTACTTCTGCCTGCCTAAGAGGAGTTCAAAACTGTTATTTGATCTTCTATATTTGCCTAGTTTTAGCCTTTGCATATTCTTCTCTTGGATTATCTTATCGTACATTTGTAAGAACTCTTTGTGTATTATAGATATTAGTCTTCTGTGTTCTGCATGTAAATATTTTCTATTCAGTCTTTTAAAAAATAAAAGTTCTCCTCCCTCCCGTCCCCAGTTTATACCCATGTTCTTCTAGATTTTCTTGTAGGTGTTTATTATTATGTTTTTGTCGAATTTAATTTTTAATTCATCTAAACTCTGTCTATTTGTCCATGTCAAAATTTGTCTATATGGTGTGAGGTACTGATACAATCTTATTTATTTCCTGATGGGTAGTCAGTTGGGCTAGCACCATATGGTGCAAAAACCATCATTTTCCCAATGAGTTAAAATACCACCTTGGCCATATGTTAAATTCTAATCCTCACCAGGAGCTATTTTCAGATTTTTTATTCTTTTCCACTGGTCTGGTCTGATGCCAATGCCATATTGATTTAAATACAGTAAATTACAGCATGTTCTCAACTAGTAAGGCAAGTTCTCCTTCTCTAGTCCTCTTTTCAAAAATATCTTACCTTATCTTAAGCATTTATTCCTTCATAAAAATTTTTACAACACTTCATCAGATTAAAAAAATTGGGGGGAGTTCTAATTTTAAAAAATGAGTTTCATTTTTATATAAACATTTAGAAGATTCACATTTTAATGTTATTAGTTCTTTTCATCCAAAAATGTATTCCAGCCCTTTATTCACATTATGTTCTTCCATACAAATCTGTAGTTTTCTACATAAGGATGAGTCCAGCACCAGTTCTCTCCTTGTGACTCTCCTAGGATCCAGGGACTCACTAGAACATAGACATCATAAGCTCAGCAAATTTTCTCCTTTTTTCCTTCCTCCTTTTCCTTTTCTTTTTGATGTTTATTCATTTCATGAGAATTTGGGTCCCTACAATTGCAAAACACTTAAACATGATTAGGTACCATGTATTTGGGGATTTGCTTTAAAACAGAAGTTAATTTAGTAAAAGCAAATTTTACATAAAAGCAAATAAAAGTTTTTGTACAATCCACTTTTCTTCCATTCTGGCAAGGTTTTCACATAGAAATATTTCTCTACGTTTTTATCAGGTATAATGTCAAGAAATTGTCAAAATTTGAAATATTTGCTGTTCTTAGAAATATAAGTTGAGGTGCACCTGGGTGGTGGAGTTGGTTAAGTGTCCAACTCTTGGTTTCAGCTCAGGTCATGATCTCAGGGTCATGAGATCAAGCCCCATGTTCAGCTCCCCGCTTAGCACTGAGTCAACTTAAGATTCTCTCTCCCTCTCCCTCTGTCCCACTCAACCCCCGTGCTCATGTTCTCTCTCTCTAAGGTAAATAAATAAATCTTTAAAAAGATATATATATATTGAACTCAAAAGTGCAAGGGAAATGACAATAATTACCATTTGCTTTTGTAATGCCCATAAATAGGAAACATCATCAGTCAAATCAGTGGAATCAGACACATTGATACTAAATTATAGTTGTTGCTTTCTCTTTCTCTTTTTTTATGCTAATTGTAAACAACTTTCAGAGGGTTTTTTTCATTGCCAGACTGAAGTATATAAAATGTGCGAGAGGGTTGGTTTGGGTTGTGAGGAGATGAATGGAAATGGAAGAAAGTCTTTAGGATAATAACAGATGAATGCATGCACACACATGCAAACACATACACAGTCAGGTATATTTTTTTCCAGACAAATATTTCATCAGATTTAAGGTCAACAAAAACACAGTAGGCTTTCTTTAACTGTACCACCATTAAAAATAAAATATTAAATTCCCAGTATATTTTAACCAGACCACTTTTATCCTAGAAGCCAAATAGACAAAATCTGAGATTTTTATTATCAGCTTTGCAAGATTTATCATTCACCTTAGTAAATAGAAGAATAACCACAAGTTTAAAGTTTCCATCTTAAATATTTGACACTAAATTCAAGGATCAATGTAATTATATTTCTCATTATACCCCTACTGCTCTAGTTGCCTTTTTCCCCTCCCTCTAGTGATAGGATAGTTCTGTTAGACACCACAAGAAACCATATTCTTTTACCTTGAAAAATTATGCCTTCTTTCTTTCACAGTTCCTTTGCCCAACTGGGTTCTAGACTGACTAAGCAATTTCCCAGTTTTGCAAAGTTAAGAGATAATTTTTTCAAGTGTCTCAATAACTGAAAGAAAATGGAATACAACAAAGAATTGTTTACAGCAATTCAGATTTCATTTTAAAAGATTATTGCTCTTATAAACACATAGGTTTACATAGGTCCCCTAAATTTTAAGTAAAAGGATCAATCTTATGATATAGGACTATCTCAAATTATGACTACTATATGATGCTAATATTGCTTTTTTGCTCTCTGAATTTCTTCATTAAATAAAATGCATATTTTTTCCAGAAACTGAAGAAAAAAGAAAATGATTTTATGACACCATGGTAAAATCAAACCATGTGCTTGGTAGTTTTCCAGTTATACTGTATCCATTTAGGTCTCGCATACTTACTTTCCAATCGTGCTAGGTTACAAATAAAGATGAATGTCATATTGGCTCCATTTGCTACAACCAAAACAAATTAAAATTAAAATGGCATGATGAATAGACTTACTCAAACATAGTTAAGACTGAAATGTCAGTGTGATAGGAGGTCGGCATGAGATGGGTAAATACTACAGCCCAAATAAGATTTTAGTTGCTCAGGTCAACAATATGCAATTGGTTACATGGACAGTTTTGAAAATAATAGCATTATCCATGTAGTCAAAGAGATTTTCTTCGTCTAATACTGGATTAAGAAAGTATAATCTGTCCCACCCTGCTCCAGCCTGGTATTTGTGCTTTCCTTCCTGTTTCTTACCCACAGTATCTTCCAGGACCCCCACCACTGTCAGTCATTTATACAAAGCCTAAAACCTCATTCATAGTAAAATAAAAACATTTGGTGTTACATCTAGTACTTCCATTTGGAATATCTTCAATATTAACGTGAAAGTCTTTGTCCGTTATTAAAGGAAACCAAGGAGGAAAGAGGAGAGCTGTTAACTTATGACTTGAATCATGGATTTCTTCCAGAAGGAATAGGAAGAACATGACTTCTAGATCCAGTTTTCTCACCCTGCTCCAGCTCCTATGCCATACTGTCCCTATTGCCGATATCTCTTAAACCTCTCTAATCAGTTTGCCTGACTCTGAACAAAACATTGATTCCAAAAACACACCTTTACCTATCTCAAAAAACTTAGGCCCACATGGAAGGATTAAAAAAAAAAAAACAGCCATTCAAGTTCAAGTTCAGTAGAAATCTTCTTATCTGACATGCCAGCATTTGTAGCTGGTCAATTAATCAAAACCAGTTCTTGTAAAGAGTGAGTCATCAAGAAGTATTATGTACATACTATAAACATTTTACCTGAATTTAAGATATACAGACATACATTCATTTTCTAGCTTTTTCATGCAGATTCCAAACTTCTGCAACTCTAAATCCACTACCTGGCACCCCAATGACTGCAATTTTGCATGATGTCTGGCATGAATCATACTCCTAATGCAGTTTGGGATTTCTAATTTTCATTTTTGATATGAAGAGAAATCTCAGAAATGCAGTCTTTCAGAATAATCTGAATACAAAATCATTTTATACTATTTTCTAATGTTTTTACTGTTGTCTTGCCAATAGTTAACCTGACAAGATTTTTAACTGACCTTTTTAACTGAGTCTTTCCAAAGCATTCAGTTTAGTTATCATGGAGACATCAGTTTCTTTTCGCTCCTGTCAGCTTATGGAATAATTAATTAAAATTATGTTCTTGTGATTACCAAAAAGCTGACATAAATAAAGTGTGGGGACAAACTCCCTGACTCAACATAAGTATTTGACTGTCCAAGAAGGAGCAGAACATGACAGAACAGTCCTCAGCTATCCACATTCGGCTTGCTCTGGGCATGGTTATATTTTGCAGAGGAAATGTAGAGCACCAGTTTAACTGGCAAGTTAGATAAATGGAAGATAAATTGAGGCACAGAGCCTCTACTTGGATAGAGTGTGACGTCATAGACCAACATAACTGCAATAAAGCTTGAGCCAGACATAGGAAAATCCAGTTATCCCAGAGAGTTCTCTCAGGAGACTTTCTCTGCAGAAGAGATCAAAAACAGAGGATGTACTATGACCATCTCCAATATGTTCATAATACTAAGATAATAAGAATTGGAGGAAATGACTCCAAGAACAGGGTAGACTGAAGAGCACAAACAACTGAAACAAATGAAGCAACAACAGAAGAGTCCTGCTTTGCTGAAAGAGGTTTTTAACTGTCATTTTTGTAGCCATGAAACTGATCCTCTTTTCTGTGATACTAAGGATTGCAGGTGTCACTATTGTAATGCAAAATCTTCATCTCACATGGGTAATGTCTTGTGGTATTCAGAGGGGAAAAAAACAACTTTCTAATGTGAGGACTGAAAGAAAATAAAAGTCTACAAAATACTTGATGAAATGAGAATGAATTGTTTTAACAGCAGTGGCATATTAGAGTGATCAAAATTCAAGTAGCGTATATGGATGATGATTCATCTTTAGTAGACCCTTAATTACTACATTCATCTTAATGATTTGAACCTGTTCCAGAGATATTTAAAACAGGTGCAAAATAAAAGACAGGATAAAATGTCACTCCATGTGAAAATAAGTTGCAGTTACAATTATTATAAGTAGCACCATGCAACTTAAAGGACATCAATAGCATAATCTGAATTTTAAAATTCAGAAGAATAAATCAGATACCCTACATTATGAAAACACGTTCTCATATTCCGATTGTGAGGAGGAGAGAATGGGATGCATAGCTACATTTTGAATGAAAAAAAAGACAGACCTTTTTATTTCATCAATAGTAAATTCCTTTAATTTCTTTAGAATTTTTTATCTTATACACCATGACCAAGTGAAACTTATCCCAGGTCTGCAAGGCATGTGAAAATTCAAAAATCAATTAATGAACCTATTACATCAACAAGAATAAAAATCATATAATCATACTAATAGATGCACAAAAAGGATTTGACAAAATCCAACACCCATTCATGGTTAACACAAACACACACACACACACACACACACACACACACCTACCTCAGAAAACTAGTAATATAGTGGGAACTACAATGAAACTTCCTTAACTTGATAAAGAACACCTACAAAAAACCTTCAGCTAACATCATACTTAATTGTGGGAAACTAGAAGTTCTCCCTGTAAGGTCAGAAACAAGCCAAGGATGTCCCCTCTCACTACTCCTGCTCAACATTGTACTAGAAGTCCTAGCTAACACAATAAGACAAGAACAGAAAGTAAAATGTATACAGATTGGGAAAAAGGAAGGAAGGAAGGAAGGAAGGAAGGAAGGAAGGAAGGAAGGAAGGAAGGAAGGAAGGAAAAGAAAGAAAGAGAGAAAGAAAGAAAGAAAGAAAGAAAGAAAGAAAGAAAGAAAGAGAAAGAAAGAAAAGAAAGAAAGAAGAAAAGGAAGCAGGGAAGGAAGCAGGGAAGGAAGGAAGGAGGAAGGAAGGAAGGAAGAAAGGAAGAAGGAAGGAAGGAAGGAAGGAAGGAAAGAAAGAAAGAAAGAAAGAAAGAAAGAAAGAAAGAAAGAAAAAGAAAGAAAGAAAGAAAAAAAGAAGAAAAGGAGGGAAGGAAGGAAGGAAGGAAGGAAGGAAGGAAGGAAGGAAGGAAGGAAGGAAGGAAGGAAGAAATTCGTATCCTTTGACCAAAATCTCCTTGTTTTCCAACCCTTAACTCCTGGCAATCACCACTCTCTTTGTTTCTATGAGTGCAGTTTTTTTAGATTTCACGAATAAGTAAGATCATATCATATTTGCCTTACTCTGTCTGATTTATTTCACTTAGTTTTGTACCTTTTAGGTCCATCCATGTTGTTTCAAATGGCAAAATCTCATTTTTTTTTATGGCTGAGGAATATTTCATTGTATATAAATGCCACATCTTCTTTATCCACTCATCTATCAATGGACACTTAAGTTGCTTCCATATCTTGGCTATTGTAAACAATGTTGCTATAAACATCGGGGTGCATACATTTTTTGAATTAGCTTTTGGCTTTTTTGGGTAAATACTCAGTACTGGAGCTACTGAGTCACGAGATAATTCTAATTTCAATTTTTTGAGGAACCTCCATACAATTTTCCACAGTGACTGCACCAGTTTGCATTGCTACCAACAGTGCACAAGGGTTCCTTTTTTCCCTCATCTTCACTAACACTTTTTACTTCTTAATCTTTTTGATTCTAGCTATTCTGACAGGAGTAAGGTGATATCTCATGGTGATTTTTATTTGCTTTTCCCTGACAATTAGTGATGTTGAGCACCTTGTCATGTGTCTGTTGGCCATCTGTAATGTCTTCTTCGAAGCAATGTCTTTTCAGGTCCTCTGCCTATTTTTAATCAGGTTATTTATTTTTTTGGTTTTCATAATATAAGTTCTTCATATATTTTGGATATTAATCCCTTATCAGATACATCATTTGAAAATATCTTCTCCCATTCAGTAGGTTGCCTTTTCATTCTGTTGATGGCTTCCTTTGCTATGAAAAACATTTTTATCTTGGTGTAATCCTAATAGCTTATTTTTGCTTTTGTTTTCCTTGCCTGGAGAGACATATCTTAAAAAATACTGCCAAGGCCAATGTCAAAGAAATTACTGCCTATGTTCTCTTCTAGGAGTTTTATGATTTCAGGTTTCACATTTAGGTCTTTAACCCATGCCAAGTTTATTTTTGTGTATGGTGTGAAAAAGTGGTCCAGTTTCATTCTTTTACATGTAGCTGACCAGTTTTCTTAGCACCATTTGTTGAAAAGACTGTCTTTTCTCCATTATATGTTCTTGCTTTTTTTGTCATAGATTAATTGACCATATAAGAATGGATTTATTTCTGGGCTCTATTCTGTTTCATTGATACTATGTGTCTATTTTTGTACCAGTACCACACTACTTTGATTATCACAGCTTTGTAGTATAGCTTGAAATCTGAGATTGTGATACCTCCAGCTTTGTTTTTCTTTCTCAAGATTGCTGTGGCTTTGGGGGGTCTTTTGTGGTTTATACAAATTTTAGTATTATTTGTTCTAGTTCTATTAAAAGTGCTATTGGTATTTTAATAGTGATTGCAATAAATCTGTAGATTGTTTTGGAAAGTATGGACATTTTAATAATATTGGTTCTTCCCTTGCTTCTTTTTAAATTAGATTATTTTATTTTTTGTTATTAAGTTGTATGAATTCCTTGTATATTTTGTATATTAACTCCTTATCAGAGTGATGGTTTGCAAATATTACAAAGGTTGCCTTTCTTTTTGTTGATTCTTTCCTTTGCTGTGTAGAGACTAGTTTGATGTAATCCCACTTGTTGATTTTTTGCCTTTGTTGCTTATATTTTTGGTGTTATATCCAAAAAAGAATCATTGCTGAGATCAGTGCCAAGGAGTTTTTTCTTCTATGTTTTCTCCTAGGAGTTCATTGTTTAAAGTCTTAAGTTTAAATCCTTAATCCATGTCAAGTCAATTTTTGTGAGCAGTATAAGATAGAGGTTCAATTTCATACTCTTATATGTGAATATCCAGTTTCCCAGCACAATTATTTGAAGTGACTATCCCTTTCCTATTGTAAATTCTTGGCTCCCTTGTCAAATATTAGTTCATCATATATGTGTAGGTTTGTTTCTGGACTCTCAGTTCTAACCCATTAGTCTATTGTCTGTTTTTATGCCAGTACCATACTGTTTTGATCACTTTAGCTTTGTGGTATAGTTTGAAATCTAGAAGTGTGATACCTCTGGCTCTGTTCTTTCTCAGGATTGCTCTGGCTATTTGGAGTCTTTTGTAGTTCCATACAATTTTAGGATCTTTTTTTTTTATTACTGTGAGAATGCCATTGCAATTCTGGTAGGGATTGCATTGAATCTGTAGGTGACTTTGGGTAGTATGGACATTTTAACAATATTAATTTTTCTGATCCAGGAATATAGAACATCTTGTATCTTCTTCAGTTTTTTCAACAATTTCTTATACTTTTCAGGGTTCAGATCTTTTGATCCCTGGTTACATTTATTCCTAAGTAGTTAGGTGGATTTGTTTGTTTGTTTGTTTGTTTTTTGATGCTGTTGTAAAAGTGGTTGTTTTATTTATTTTGTTTTCGGATAGTTCATTGTTAATGTACAGAATCACAACTGACTTTCATATGTAAATTTTGTATTCTGAAAACTTACAGAATTTATTAGTTCTAACAATATTTTGGTGGAGTTGTTAGAGTTTTCTATATATAATATTATGTCACCTGCAAATACAGACAATTTTACTTCTTCCTTTCCCATTTGGATGCCTCTTATTCCTTTTTTATTTCCTTTTGATTTCTTCTTTGTCCCATTGATTGTTCAGGTGTGTGTTGTTCAATTTCCACATGTTTGTGAATATCTCCAGCTTCCTTCTGTAGTTGACTTCTAGTTTCATATCATTGTGGTCAGAAAAGATACATGCTGTGATTTCAGACTTCTTACATTTGCTAAGGCTTGCTTTGTTACTTAACATATTGTCTATCCTGGAGGATGTTCCATGTGCACTTGAGAAAAATGTGTATTGTGCTTCTATTGGACAGGATGTTCTGTATATGTCTGCTAGGTCCATTTGGTCTAAAGTATAGCTCAAGTTCAATGTATGCTTGTTTTGATTTTTGTCTGGATCATCCATCCATTGTTGTAGCTGGGTATTAAAGTCCCCTAGTATAATTGCATTGTTGTCTATTTCTCCCTTCAGATCTCTTAGTATATGCTTAATATATTGCTTAATATATTTAGGTGCATGTTCAGTGAGTATATATTCACAGTTGTTATCTCTTTTTAATAAATTGATTCCTTTTTCATTATATAATGTCCTCCTTTTTCTCTCCTTACAGTTTTTGACTTAAAGTGTATTTTGTTTGGTTTAAGTATAGCTAACCCTGTGCACTTCTGGTTTCCATTTGCCTGGAATGTCTTTTTCCATCCCTTCACTTTGAGCCCATGTGTGCCCTTAAAGTTGAAGTGAGTCTTTTGTAGACAGCTTATAACTGGGTCTTGTTTTTTGTTTGTTTGTTTTTGTTTTTATCTGTTTAGCCACTCTATGCCTTTTGATTAGAAAATTTAAACCATTTACATTTAAAGTATTGATAGATCAGGACTTATTAATGACATCTTATTAATTTTTTTCTCACTGTTTTCCTGTTCCTTTGTTATTTTCTTCCTCTCTTGCTGTCTTCCTTGTGATTTAATGATTTTCCATAATTGTATACTTTGATTCCTTTCTCTTTATCTTGTGTGAATCTACTTGAAGTTTTTGTTCTGTGGTTACCCTGATGCTTACATAAAAATCTTATAACAGTCTGTTTTAAGCTGATAACATCTTAACTTTGATTGCATACAAAAATTCTACCCTTTTATTTCTCCCTGCCCCCACATTTTGTTTTTTGTTGTCACAATTTATATCTTTTTATATTTTGTATCCACTAACAAATTATTGTAGCCATTGCTGTTATAATACTTCTGTTCTTTAACTTTTACACTAGAGTTGGGTGTTTAACATAACCATATTACAATGTTGGAGAATTCTAAATCTGACTATATGCTTACCTTTTCCAGGCTTTTGTATTTTCATGTTTTCATGTTACTCATTAGTGTCCTTTTATTTCAGCTTCTAGAACACCTTTTAGCATTTCCTGTAAGGCAAATAGTGATGAGCTCCCTTGTATATCTGGGAAAGGCCTTATCCCTCCTTCATTTATCAAGGACAACTTTTCTGGATAAAGTATTTTTGGTTGGCAGGGTTTTTTTTTCCTCTTAGCACTTTGAATATATCATCCCACTCTCTCCTGGCCCATAAAGTTTTTGCTGAGAAATCTGCTAAAAGCCTTATGGGAGTTCCCTTGAAAGTGATAAAGTTTTTCTCTCACTTCTTTTAAGATTCTCTCTTTGTCCTTGATTTTTGAAGCTTTATTATAATGTGTCTGGGAGAAGATCTCTTTGAGTTGAATTTGTTTGAGGACCTATGAGCTTTATGAACATGGATGGTGAAAGAAATAGAACGCAAAAGGAAAGAAGAGAAAACATGCTTATTTCATCATTTCTCTTAGTAAGATTCATACTGTAGTGCTAATGGTATAATATACAGTTATATTCATAAAGGCAGTCACTAGGGGGCAAAAACCTTTTAATTGTCCAGAAGACATTTTTTAAAAGCAAAAATAACAGCATAGTAAAAGTTTTCAAACATGTGTAATAAATGGGGGAACATTGAGATTCCTTATATACTTGTTTTCTTGTATATGCATAAAGAAACTCTGGAAGGATATATAAGAAACTAGGAGAGGTGGTTGTCTTTGTGTGGGGACAGGTGGGAGGAAGAATATAGGGTAGATACTGGGTATATGGGGCAACAGGATAGTATAGACTTTCTACTATATTTTTAGAAATTTAATTAATTTAATTTAGAAAATTAGTTAATTTAATTTTAAGTTTACCTAATCAAAAATTAAATAAAATGTAATATAAAAATATATTCAATCATTAAAAATGAGGCCCATTTTCTCTTTGTTGTCATATCATAGTTAAGCTATTCCCAATATTTTATAAGTAATATAAAATTTAAATGATTATTTATTAGGTATTTCCCCAAACTTTGGGTATTTCAACATTTTCCTAAGAAAGCATATATGAATTGAGATATTTTAACCAAGAGCAAACCCCTAATCAAAATGAGTTAACTGGGCTTATTCGTCCCAGACTTTAAAAGTTAATCATTAATCACTTCTCCCAGCTGACTCATGGATCGCAGCTTGTTGGCAGAGGCTGGGAGGCTGTGGCCCTGTGATCAAGACTTTGGTCTCCTCATGGCCACACTCCCCAGGTGAGACCCTTTTCTCCTCCTTCCTATTTTTCCATCTCCTTTTTCTGCTTCTCTACTCTACATGTCCCACAAAAGCCTGTTGACAGTGAGACAAAGGGCAACCAGGAGAAGATATGAATTTGTAACTCACAATTTATTATAGTTTTATATTCTGGGGAACACCAATAGTCTTCTTTCACATCCTCATATAATGACTTAATTCTATAACTCTGACTAAAGACATTTGCAAAGTTTTTCTGAAGTAAGAAAACAATTTCATTATTTTCAA
The DNA here is from genome assembly GCF_002007445.2 of Ailuropoda melanoleuca. Taxonomy (NCBI): domain Eukaryota; kingdom Metazoa; phylum Chordata; class Mammalia; order Carnivora; family Ursidae; genus Ailuropoda; species Ailuropoda melanoleuca. Next base: position 149,850,238 of record NC_048219.1, read on the forward strand.
GTAACATTTTTGTTACTCTTCTTAGATAAGATAATCATCTGGAAATTTTAGCACTTCAGTATAGCTGCTATTCAGGTACATGAGACAATATATGTCTTCACAGTTGACATTTTAAACAATCTTCTGTCAAATGATGTATCCAGGAAAGAATATCTACCCATTTTCCTAATTTACTATGGCATACTTCCTAAGATCATCTAAGATCAATTGTTGGAAGTCACTATAGAAACTACTTCTTTCTTAAGCAATTGTATTTAATCTAATTAATCAGATAAAGACAAAGACTTATATGAAAAAAGTTTTCATATTAATAGGCTTTATGAGGCAAACTTATCTGTTATTTCAAAAACAATAACAACAATTCAGCAAGGCCTACGTATGATAAAGAATCCTACAGTATTAAACTATTTTTAGCCAAAACATATTTCTTTTATTTTTGCTTGGCTAAATTATAAGTTATATCACATTATGAGAAATATTTATATCAACACTATGGAACTGTACAAAGCCAGTGCACTTTTCAAGATCAAGTGACAGAAAAACGTAAGAAAGCGAAAAAGTACATCTCTTGCTGAATCCAGCAGTTTAAACAATGTCATTAGGACTCTGTTTTCTTGCCTATTTGACTTTGGTTTTACTTGCTTCTGCTTTGCTTCAAATGAGACAGGATTTGTTTGTGTGGCAGCAAAATGGCTGCATGTATCCTGAAAACCATATGGTTTATAGATGTCAGACATCTGGAGGGTTCCGAATTGCCCAGTTTGAGTTACATGGCCAGTCCCATGGCAATCACTGAGCTCAGGGAGATGCAGTGCTCCGGCTGGTCAGGCCTGGATCTGGACCATAAACGGAGGAGAATTGGGCAACATATGACCTAATCTTTACAAAATGGGAGAAGGTGTGGCTCCTAAAAGAGAGTGCTGAAGATGTTTATGTATATATTTTTCTTTTCACTTAATCTGATGCTAAAATATCACGCCCAGGGGAATGAGTTTTAGAAATTCTGAAAGGGTTTGTTTGAAGCATTTCATATTCAAATGTTGGAGCCCTGCATTATTTTAAGGGAACACCATCTGATTTCTATCCCTGGAATTGGGTCTTACAATGGCAGACCTCACAGTGGCATCCATTACTCCCTTTAATCGGCTCAGGCAATGCTTTTCAGTTCTATAGGCAGAAACAAATGATACGAACCGGCAAACCTTAAACCAAGTCTCAGGGACAAGCACATGCTCAAGCATGGAAGGTCGAAAAGTTTCAAAAGGGCTGTTTTCTGAGATTTCTCTCTGCCCACACCCTCCTCATGGAGAATACACCCTTTCCCTGCAGCCCTAGGGGCAGACAGTCTTGTTCTTTGTTGTAGCTGTAAGCAGGCTACTGCTGAGTCCTGGCCCTCCAATAGCCCAACTCCTCCTCAAGTCTCAATTCCTGGCTATTTGTTGCTGCCCCTCCAGCTCCATCTAAGGATTTCACATGTAATTGCAGTTATAGCACATTCTACCCACATTGAAGTGGGTAGAATTCTCACAGAGATTAGAAACTGATGCTCAGAAATATTAATTAATTGCCCAGACTGACACAGGAAAGTTTTGAGCCAGGTCATCTGCCTCCACCTTGTGCTTTTTCCCCTCTACACACAGATTCTTCCTCAACCCTCACACATTACATAACTCTCTTCCCAATAGTTTTGCTCTAAAGCAAACAGTACTATTTTGGTTGTGAAGCTTTTTGTTTGAGTTGTTGTTGTTGTTGTTTTTAAGTAATTAATATTGAAGTGGAAAAGAGGTTTAATGAAAGAGAGACAGATGTCTCATCAGAACCATCAGCATTCCTCCTCATCCTCACACAGGGAAAGAAGAGGCTTGAAAATGGCAGCCCAGAAACAACAGCTACAGTTCAAGCGGATACTACTGTAAAAGGCAATAACGCACTAAATGTCAGATAGTTTAAAAAAGAGAGTTGATATGAAGGGTACCTGCTTTGGCACATCTGAGAAAGTATAAGAAAATACAGCATTGCAATTTATCTGCAATATATTTAAGCTGCTTATGTTGTTGATTGCTTCTTAAATTGGGCTGGGAATTCAGCCAACTCCTGTTGACGTATACTACCAAAAACTCCCTCTTTAACTTACAATGGATGATAAAGGAATGCTGATAACTAATATGTTACAATTTTCCATTTCATCTGACTCCTTGGAAGCCTATAGTTTGCCTAGAGTAAGTCAATGCTCTTCAAAAGCCTACTGGTCATATTTAATTTATGGTAAGTCAGAGATACCTTCTCTCTAATCAGTGATTACATACACAAAAAAATCTTGTAACAAGTTTCTGTGCCTGAGGACTCACTAACTACCAAATAACCATACTTAAATGTGGGCCTTTCCTCCTAATTTCTGAAAGTTAGAGTGATAAAGATATATGTCATTATACATATACCCTTACATAAATCCTTATATACATATCTCTCCTTAAATATCTCCTATTATGTCACCTTAAATCAATCTCTCTCTCTCTCTCTCTCTCTTTCTCTGAAACCTGAAGTTGTTATTAGATCCAAACCATGAAGTATGGGTGGTGGTTTCCAGAACTAATGGATCAAAAACTAATTGAGTAAAGCCTAAATCACAGTTATAAATAAGAAGTTGGCTGTATGTGTAATTCTTTATAAGAAATTCATACTACTGGCTGACAATGGGCCATAAAATGTACAAACAGGGCATGGTTCAAAGGAAATGAAATAGCCTTCACACTAACCATTAAGCAAGCTACTTAAACTCATTGAGCCTGTTTCCTCATTTGTAACATGAAGATAACAATGTTATTTACTACCATGGGATGTTGTGAGGGTTTGACAATATTATGCACAGAAAACACTTGGCACACCCATTGATATGCTCAGTAAAAAAAACAAGAACAAATTGAGTAGAGCATTCATTGACTTGGAATCAAATGCAGTGCCTTTCTGTACAGCAAAAGACTCTAGCAAAAATATTTATAACTCTTATAAGTGCATGTTGTTTTATAGTTTACAAAGTACACTACATAGTGTGGAATGAGTTAATCAAGATTGAGGTTCTAATGCCAATTTTGCCAGAATTACTATGTCTGTGATCTTCAGCATGACTTAATCTCTCTGAGCTTCATTTTCAAGTCTCTGAGTGGGAAGGACATAACCTACTTCAGAGGACTGGGGTGATGATTAACTGTGACAAGGGAAGGAGCATAAGTGGCAAAGTGACTAGTACACGGTCTCCTCTTCTTTCCCAATCCTCCTTAAGACATAAGCAAGGCTAGTGAAACTCATCAAAATGTTTGAATATAAATGGATTCTAAAATGAGAAAAATTATAGGGGGCACCTGAGTGGCTCAGTCAGTTGAACATCTGCCTTTGGCTTTGGTCATGATCCCAGGATCTCCCTCTCCCTCTCTCTGCCTCATGTTCTCTCTCTCAAATAAATAAATAAAATCTTTTTTAAAAAACAGAAAGAAAGATTATATGAACACATAAATTTGAAAGATAAATAATAGTATTAAATTATTTCAAATTTCAGAAGCATACTAATTTGAAATAGCATAAATAATTTCCTGCATCTTCAGGCATGCCCACATCTGCTACATTTTTGCAAATACTTCCTGTTATGGATTATTGTCTTAATGTAAATATTCATTTTGTCTTACGAAATATTATTTCTTTAGGGTATGCTTTCTAATAAAATTGTCAGTTATCATAAAATCATCACTGCCAATTTATTTCTTTTCACATTTTCTACATCTTTATAAGGCCACACAAACATGGTTGGCATTTCTTATTCAAAACACATCAATAACGTTGGAGGCCAGGGTACACTTATCTTTTTTCTGTCAAACTAAAGTCAACTGTTGTGCTATTTGGAATATAAATGGAGAGCCTGTCAGATATTCAAATAATAGTGGAACAATGCTTATCAAAATCATTATGCTCAGGGAGAAAAAAAGGCAAAAACCATAGATACCTAAAGTAAATAAAATATGAAATTTTTTTGAGATTACCCTATTTAAGTCTTTAATTCCTAATGAAAAGAAGAAAATTAATATGTGACCAGTACTGCACAAAAATATGCTAAATCCAAGTACAATGTAATCAGAATTGGTAATGTGACAGAGTAGAACAGTTAACATTATGTTAGCTTCTTGTTCCATAGTTAAGAGAAATCCACGTTTCAGATATTATTCTCCTAACAAGGTAAATTGTTTCTCATCTTAATGTCATCCAGAAGTAAAGCCTTTGCCTAAAATGAATTATCCCTCTTTTTAAGTATGCCAAATTAGTGATTCATGTCTTCCCTATTTGGGGAATAATATGTCATATTTCAGTTGAAAATAACTTCTGATAGGCTGCTTAAGGATATAAAAGATACATAAATGAAAGAGGATGGTGTTTAAAAAAAAAACCTTCAGCCTACTCCTCTGTGAATATGGGTCAGATTGGTCATGAATGATTACAGTAATATTTAAACAAAGTCACCTAAAAAAGTATAATTTCCAAGTCATTGAAACATAAGTGTAACCCAATTAAAAGCTGTGATATAGCTGAAGAAAGTGTTAGTCAGAAAGAAAGATTGGCTACAAAATCATAGGACAGTCTTTTTCAAACAGTGCCTTGCCTATCCAGATTGTATAAAAAAAAAAAAAGGGAAATTTGGGCATCAATTTTTCTGGTAATAAAATTCATTTCCATGTAGTTTTACATGGAGAAAAAGCAGATTCTGGCCTTATGATAGGAGGATTCCAGTTTTTATCACAGATGTAATGGCAAAGTAATAAACTGTCACTCTGTTTTTAAACATTCGATTTAAGAGTTTTTGCTTTTCTTAAACTGAACCACTCTGGAACTGACTGAGTTAGGATTTTAAACCTATCCAGCTAAGGACCGCAGCAAATCCTCCCAAGTACCTCCTCCCCAGGAGGCCTCTTCTCTGGGATACAGTAGCTCTATGGTTTCATCCTTGGCCTGTGACTTGCCATGTGCTTTGCTAGAGTTATGTGAGAACATGACTCTACAGAATCATTAATGGGTAGCTTAGCAGTTTTCAAGAAGGGTATTTACTTCCAATCTCTTTTCAATGGCAGATGGTTACATTAGATTGCGTGCCTTTCCAGAACATCTTATTTCTTGACACAAGTAACCATTCCATAATTTGTCATTTTTCTTGTGGGATACTTACACGTGTGCTTTGTATTTATAGTGTGCTGAGGGACCTTCTAGAATTTAACTTAAGAGTCACTGAGATAATCTGGCTACTTCTGCAGGAATAGAATGGGGTCGTTTAGGAAAAGGCATGTCACCTTTTTCTGAGAAGATAAGGAAAGGATTTAAGGTCCAGCACCATCTGGTTCCAAAGCTCTTTCATTGACCTGTGGCCTTTAGAACTACTATGGCATAAATCATCTTGGGTGGGTATAATTTCAGAATCATTTTCTCCAATTCAGTTCAGAACAAGGAGCATCTGTAGATCAAATGGCTTTCCAAACCCAAATTACACAGTGGGCTGATAAGCTATGAAAATGAAATCTGTCATTGACAGGAGGAGCTTGGCAGTGGAGGAGCACAAAAGGAAAGAAGGATGCTCCATTCATCCACCAAGAAAAAGATGCAGAAAAGGAAATGGACATGAGCAGGTTAATTTCACACCATTCTAGGAGGCTGTGCTCTAGAAAGTTGATTTTCAAATTTGGTCGAAGATAAGAACTGTCTATAACCCTTTTGTAAAAACTCTCAGACCTCAGCTCAGGCCTACGAATCCACAGTGTGCCCCAGGGGGAACACCTTAGGTAACTGGTGATCTGTGCCTGTAACAAGGCCTCAGGTGATTCTTCTCAGGTAAGATTGCGATGCACCGTTTGAAAAGAGAATGTCAACTTGTTCACTGAGAAGATACCTGTGTGTGCTTATTGTGGTATGCTGAGCCTTGAGAATAGTGAGTCTCATTCCTAAAAAGATGATAATCTACTTGACAGAGTCAGAATAGAAGCTCAAATTCAAATGAGCAGAATAAAAATATCAAGGCCTCCCAGTGTGGAACGAAAGCTTCAGCCGACTCAGTCATAACAAGAAGTCCAGGCAAGGCAATTCAGGCATACTAGCAATTGCAGTTACTTTAAACAAACAAGCAAAAAGCACACGGATATCTGCAATATGAGGACATGGCTGCAAATCCTGACTTTTTTAGCCCCATTTCTGCTGTCTCTACAAAAAAAAAAAAATGATGATATCCAATTTATAAATGCTTATTATCAGCGCTGATATAAGTAAGTTAAGTAATGTGTTTGAAAGTTCTACATAAATGAATTATGACTACCAGATGAAGAGTATGAGGGCAACTGCTGGTGTCAGGAAAGTCCAACAAGGTGTGGGAAACAGCAGTGGGAATATGTAGAATGTGGCTAAACGGCAGCAGAAAATATAGCCCCCTCTAGTGGCCTCTAGTTCACCTGCAACTGCCATCTCCAGACCTGGAAGTAAAACAGGATTCAAGTTCTTGGGGAGGAACTGGGTTGCTGGAAAGTTACCAAGATACAGCTCAGACATATGGAAGAAAACTCAGTGCCCCACTTCCTGGAAATAGAGTACATGATGGGAGCTTTGTATAACACAAACATTATTGCTATTAGCACTGAAAGCAAAATCAGAACAGAAAAAGCAGCAGTGAGCTATTCCTAAGACTCCAATTCCCCTTGGTCAAGTCTGGCAAAGTTGAGCCTACAAATGGAAATAAAATCCTAGCTGTAAAGAATGGGGAGATTTATGAAACTAAAGAGTTTCTTACATGAGAACCAATAAACCACATTAATGAGACAATGATTATTCAACCACAAAATGGAGTTCAAGAGACATCTGCTGCCAGCAAAAGATCTTGGGTGTACCCAGAGGTTTTAAATGCAGCAGGCAGGTGAGATACTGCAATAGGGGAATGTGAATATTGCTAGAATTTAGGATGCAATAGCTTAAATGCATCCCAATTCAGTTTTTCTAAGACCTACTGACAAAAATAGTCTCTCAGCTAAATCAAACACCAACTGACCAGGTACTTATCATATAACCATGAAGCACCCAGGAGAGAGGGCACAGATACAGATAATGTGATACATTGATTAATATTATGAATTTTCTTAATCTTTGGATTCAGACTTGAGGAACATTCAGTTAACACCTACTGTAATTCAGACACCAGATAAGTCATTCCCATATATATTTAATGTACATGGAATTAGGGTGGAAATCCAAGTATTACGATGATCCCACTCCCAGAAAACATCTCAAACACTGCCTAAAGGATTTTAAGGGTAATAGTAATAATAATAATGTTGCTAACAATAACAATCAAGTAAAGAAATAAAGTAAAACATAATTAAGCAATGCAGAGAAAACAATTAGACCTATACATATTAGAACATTTAACCTTATAAATGTAGGTATGTTCTCTTGAGAACATAATTACCATCCCAGTCATTAAAGAACATAAACTGTCCCAAGTGCAGCCATGTAACACAAAACACAAAAGTCCCATTAATCCGTACTGATTTCAAGATCTTGCATAAGAACTCTGACCTTCTTGTAAGTACTCATGATGAATTTTAAATATCTGTGTTCATTGCTGCGCTTAAAAGAATTTCACCTCCTCTTGGAAAATGACAGGAGTAGAGTGCCCTCTAGAGTCATACATGTATTTGTAATGCCGAATTGAGGGGATAATTTCATTTTAATCATTTCTGTCTATGCTCATTAAAATTTAGAAATGTGGTAAATTTGTCTATTGCTGCTACAAAAATGTATGTACCTTTAAAATGTAGTATAATTTTCTTTCCCCCAAGAGAAATATCTTTGAACATTAGTTATCTACTCAGAACAAAAAAAAACAAAAAAAAAAACCCTAGATTTTATTTAATATGTATTACATTTTTATTTTACTTTCTTTCTATGGCCTACATGTACAAATATATTTGAAACAAATCTAATGCCAGTAGGCTGCTTTCATCTTTTATGTACACATGGTATTTGTTTATATTTTGCATTCATTTCAGTCTATAATTTCCCAAGAAGAAAAACAATATTTATTCATCTAACATGTGAGGCTCCTACCTTAAACTGAGACCATGCATGAGGGTGACTAATAAATGCTTTTACAAATAGGTAAATCAATCATACAGTGATTAAAATAGAGGCATAAGTAGATATGTATTTGCCGTGTTGAAGTCACATAGATCAGGCTGAGGCTGTAACGATACACATAACAGGAACAAGTTTATATATAATATGTGAAGCCTGAGGCTCCATCCTTGAATCAGAAAGTAAAATTCAGGGGCTCCTGGGTGGTGCAGTCGTTAAGCGTCTGCCTTCGGCTCAGGGCATGATCCCCGCGTTACGGGATCGAGCCCCACGTCAGGCTCCTCCGCTATGAGCCTGCTTCCTCCTCTCCCACTCCCCCTGCTTGTGTTCCCTCTCTCGCTGGCTGTCTCTATCTCTGTCAAATAAATAAAAAAAATCTTAAAAAAAAAAAGAAAGTAAAATTCAAAGCCTAGAAAGATGAACAGTTACTTCTTAAAATTTAACAAAAGATAGGCTTTGCTTTAACATCCAGCTATCAGCTCTTTACAAATAAGGTCAAGGGTCCAGTTTCCTTTTCTGTAGAGAAGGGATAATCTTGACAGCTGAGCTTCTCATTTTTTGTGTATCAAACATGAAAACGTATAGAAGGGCTTTCTAAAAAAGTGTATGTGCTCGTGTGTGTGTGCGTGTGTGTGTGTGTGGTCTTATTTCTGTATTATACATAAAATTGAGAAGGTAGTTAAGTTTGGCTAAATGAGGTCATCCCTAAATAAAAATGTTAAGCATTCTTTTATTACCCCTGGCCACTCTTCAAGGTTTATTGCCAGTTTCCCCCTCTTTACACGTATATTAACTGTTCCTCACATGTAAATAGTTTACATATTCTTTGCAACTTTTCCCCATGACCTTTCTTTTTTCCCTTGAAATTCTTCCTATGGAATCTCTTTCCCTCCAATACCTTCAAATACTTCCTACAGTCTGGAAACACTTAAACTTGCCTCTACAGATCTACTTCCTATCATCTAGATCTATATTCTAGTTGCTTATTTTATGCCCTCTTCATCTACAGTGACAGAGAAGCCCTGAGGCTGAAATCAAAGACATGCATGTTTGAGATAAGATGCTGTCAGTGCAAAATGTGTCAAGACACGCTTAGAACTGTCCTCCCCTGCCACAGCTGGATTCAGAGAAATGACCAGGAGGGTGTGAGGGCACCAGAGGCACCTGGTATTGTCCACCCCTGGTACTATTCATCTGTGCCCTACATTAAATGCAATCTGTTACTGAGTGTTCAGGCGTTGGGCTCTTCTAAAAGCTTAATACACGAGGATTAGAGTCACAAGCTACAGATGCTGCAACTGACACCCAAACCAAAATTCATGTTCATCATCTCACTTGTCTGTCATTCTTAGCACTCTGCTTAGCACTTGCTCTCCCAAAGTCTCACCCTGACCAAGGCTTATGATAACACTTCTGGTCCCCTGTCATAAGTACCAGCTCAGATTATTTGTCCAAAACCCCTTGAAAGGTCTTTACCCAATGTATCATTATCTGATAAGTGGCTGTAAGTCCTTTTGGGTAAGGACTGAAAAAATAGTTATTGCATATACTTGAAGTAGTCTCTCAAGGTCGTTTTCAAAAGAACCAAAGCTTCCCTTCAATGGATGGACTCTGCATCTGTGAACTAGGCTCAGATCACTCTGATAACTAGCTTAGATCTGCAATCTATTTTCCATTTTTCCCTCTAATATCAGTCTTCTCTTCACAATTCATTTTTCCATATATTGAAGCTAACAAGGTACACAATGATGGGCTTTCCATCTGTCTTCTTCCGAGAAGCATGATGTATGAACCCTTGGCACAGATCCCAGTGGACCATGGCTTCCTGGTTGCCACTCTGGCCTTGTCGCCCATTATAGTATTTATGTCCAAAGTGCAACCATTTGGCCTCAGATATTCTGGAATCCTATCATTCCCATTTTCTCTAGGCAACCACAGATGGCAGTCTCCAACTCTGAACCATAGCCTATAGAGGACAGCTACTACAGAACTTCTCAAAGATGCCAATGTCTCCCTCAATAGTGCATTCATTATTTCTTTAGTGGATGAGGTGTTATGTGGGCTCTTCCAGGGAACAGAGGCAGGGATGGGTTCTTTAGTCTCACATAATAAATCCATTCTAACCTGCCCACCTCCTGAGCTTCTAACTCCATTCCTCAATATTCTGTCAAGGAAGTTCTGGCTACTCCTCCAATCTTCAAAGAGGTATTACTGGGTCAGCAGGGTATTAAAATGGGCTCCCGGTGTCCTCTCTAGCACATTAAATCTTGAGTCATGGGCATATAAACCCAAGTCTATAAACTCTCCACTTTCCAGGCTTGCTTTGTGCACAAGCCCCAGGCCAGTGTGCTCATGATGTACTCCCACACACATTCCCAAGTTCCAGCTGGTGCACCTTATTCAGCTCCTGCATTTCTTTGGCAAATAAGCAGTCCTTCTTCCTCCCCCCACAGGCTTTCCCCCTCAAGCTATGCTGTTTTGACTCTTATTTCTGCTTTATAGGTAATGAAGGAAGGAAGGAAGGAAGGAAGGAAGGAAGGAAGGAAGGAAGGAAGGAAGGAAGGAAGGATGTCTTAAGGAAGTCAAGCATCGTTTTATAAGGCATTGGGCCCTGTTGAGGTCTTTCATCCCAGGCAAGGAGAGGCTGCTCTTCTCTAGCATGTGGGTAGAGGTCACCTCTGCCAGCCCAGGAGAATTAAGAGTTCAAAGTTCTCTGGCACATCCACCCAATTTCCTCATCCTATTTATCAAGTTTCCACTATAAATGCCCTTACATAAACTTAGGAGACCTGCCAAGGCTTCTCTCTCCACCTCCTTTGCTGCTTGACCACCCGCACAATTCAGTTCCAGTCCCAGTCCAGTCTCTGACTGCAAGAGATAAGAGACACATGAAACACTGCCTTCTGGCTTTCACTGTATCCTGAGCTGATAATTGGCTGATCTGAGCCTATGGTTCTTCTTCAAGGCTTCCAAAGCAAGCCAGACAATTATACAGTCTTTATTTCCCCCGCATCGTTCAACTAGTGGAACTACACATTATCTCACCTTAGCTATTGCATCTCACATCCACCACAGGTAAAGTTCTTAGCCATCACGACACCACCCCAGAAGTTATCATTCTACTTAACCACATTACTTTTCTTCTAAAAAACAAACAAACAAGTAAACAAACAAGAAACCTCTGATACACATTAAGTACAAAGTTAGAAATATTTATTTAGCAAAACAACATTCAGTACAATCAAAACCTCTGAAAATCTATTTTCATATAATTCAAATAATTTCAAATAATTTGACTTTCTTCTACTTTTGTCAGGCAAGCCAGCTTGTGGTTTATCTATAATGCACATTCTATGACAATTTCACTTTGAAACTGTTTTAATGGAACTGAGCTGGGGAAAACACAATAAAATCATTATTTATCCATTCTGGGTACATACAGCCTTTATCAAGGTTATAAATTTACAGCAAATGAAGTGAGTCATGCTTTTCTCTTCTCCGTGTCCTAGGCTGAGATTTTAACTTCTATGGAAAATGAAAATGAATCTTTAAAATGTCCTCTTACTTAGTCTGTTAGTAGAAATTCAAATAATCTTTTAACTGTATGAGGCATCCCGAATATAGTTTTCTGCATCTATTCCTAAATTAAATATTCTTATTCTATTAAGAAATTTGCAAACAGTTAAAAAATATACATTATTATCAACCCATGTAATTTTTTAAATATTTATACAATTAAGTCCTGGAAACATAGCAAAATACAGCATTGCTAGACTTAGAATGGTATGATTATGGCTCATTGTCATTATCTTCTTTCTCCTTGTATATTTTTTTATTTTTTCACAATAAAAATGTATTCTATGTAGTAAAAAAATTATATTACATGAAAATTTTGCAATTAGATTTAGGATGTCAAACAATTGTTTGAGACAGATAATGCATCATATGTACCTTGCTATCTTATACTGGCCAAATATTCCCACTTAGTCCTCATATTTCACACTTTTATAAATATAAATCTCTAGTGAAAACAGTGTCACCCCTAACAAAAAAACGAAGGACAAAAAATATGTAAGTAAATTTGCCAGAACTCTGCGAAATCCTGAAGTGAACAGATGTATTTATGCTGCTCTTCTGTTTCCTCCTTCTGTACTCTTTTCGCTATGCCACTCTCATCTTTATCACCAGAAAAACAATATTCTTTTTTTTATTTGACCATAAAACTTTTTTTAATTACTTAACTTTTTTAAGTTTTAAATTACAGTTAGTTAATATATATTGTTATATTAGTTTCAGGTGTACAATATAACAATCCAACAATTCCTTGCATCACTTAGTGTTCGTCACAACAAGTGCACTCGTTAATTCCCATCACCTATTTCACCCATCCCCCCACCCCTCTCCCCTCTAGTAACTATCAATTTGTTTTCTATAATTAAGAGTGTGTTATTTGGTTTCTCTCTCTCTCTGCCCCTCATCCTCCCTCCTTTTGTTCATTCGTTTTGTTTCTTAAATTGCACATATGAGTGAAATCATATGGTATTTGTCTTTCTCTGACTGACTCATTTCACTTAGCATAACACTCTCTAGCTCCAACCACGTCATTCCAAATGACAAGATTTCATTCTTTTTGTGGCTGAATAACATCGCATTATATATATAGATATATATACCACATCTTCTTTATCTATTCATCAATTGATGGACTCTTGGGCTGTTTCCAAATCTTGGCTATTATAAATAATGCTGCTATAAACATAAGGGTGCATGTATCTCTTTCAATTAGTGTTTTTATATTTTTTGGATAAGCACCCAGTAATGTGATTGCTGGATCATAGGGTAGTTCTATTTTTAACTTTTTGAGGAGCCTCCATACCGTTTTCCACAGTGGCTGCATCAGTTTGCATTCCCACCAATAGTGCACAAGACTCTTTTTCTCCACATCCTTGCCAACACCTGTTGATTCTTGGGTTTTTGGTTTTAGCGATTCTGACAGGTGTACAGTGATATCTTATAGTTTTGATTTGCATTTCCCTGATGATGAGTAATGTTGAACATCTTTTCATGTGTCTGTTAGCCATCTGGATGTCTTCTTTGGAAAAATATCTGTTTGTGTCTTCTGCCCATTTTTAATTAGATTATTTGGGTTTTGGGTGTTGAGTTTGAGAGATTCTTTATATATTTTAGATAACAGCCCTTTTATCAGATACGTCATTGGCAAATATTTCCCCATTCTGAAGGTTGCCTTAAGTTTTGTTGATTTTTCCTTCACTGCACAGAAACTTGTAATTTTGATGTAATTCCAATTTTGATGTATATTTGCTTTTGTTTTCCTTGCCTCAGGAGACATATCTAGTTACGATGGCCGATGTCATAGAAGGTACTGCTTGTGTTTTCTTTTAGGATTTTTATAGTTTCAAGTCCCACATTTAGGTCCTTAATCCATTTTGCGTTTCTTTTTGTGTATGGTGTAAGAAAGTAGTCCGATTTCATTCTTCTGCCGTGTGCTATCCAGTATTACCAACACCATTTGTTGAAGAGACTTTTTTCCATTGAATATTCTTTCCTGCTTTTTTGAAGACTAATTGACCATAGAGTTGTGGGTTCATTTCTGGGTTTTCTATTCTGTTCTATTGATCTATGTGTCTGCTTTTGTGCCAGCACCGTACCACCTTGTAATATAACTTCAAGTCCAGAATAGTGATGCCTCCAGCTTTGTTTTTCTTTTTCAAGATTGCTTTGATTATTGAAGGTCTTTTGTGGTTCCATACAAATTTTAGGATTGTTTGTTCTAGTTCTGTGAAAAATGCTCTTAGTATTTTGATTGGGATTTCAGTAAATCTGTAGATTGATTTAGATAGCATGGAGATTTTAACAATATTTGTTCTTTCAATCCATGAGCATGGAATATCTTTCCATTTCTTTGTGTTGTCTTCAATTTCTTTCATCAGTGTTTATGGTTTTCAGAGTACAGGTCCTTCACCTCTTTGGTTAGGTTTATTCTCAGGTATCTAATTATTTTTGGTATAATTGTTAATGAGATTATTTTCTTAATTTCTCTTTCTGTTTCTTCATTATTAGTGTATAGTAATACAACAGATTTCTGTATATTGATTTTGTATCCTGTGACTTTATTGAATTCATTTATCAGTTCTAGCAGTTTTTTTAGTGGAGTCTTTAGGGTTTTCTATACATAGTATCATCTGCATCTGCAAGTAGTGTCATCTGCAAATAGTGAAAGTTTTACTTCTTCCATGCCAATTTGGATGCCTTTTATTTCTTTTTGTTGTCTGATTCCTGTGGCTAGGACTTCCAGTACTATGTTGAATAAAAGTGGTGAGAGTGGATATCCTGTCTTGTTCCTGATCTTAAGGGAAGGGCTCTCAGTTTTTCCCAGTTGAGGATGATGTTTATTTTCTGTGGGTTTTTCAAATATGGTCTTTATTGTGTTGAGGTATGGTCCCTCTAAACTTACTTTGTTGAGGGTTTTTGTTATGAATGGAAGTTGTACTTTCTCAAATGCCTTTTCTGCATCTATTGAAATGATCTTATAGTTCTCCTTTCTCTTATTGATGTGATGTATCACATTGATTGATTTGTGAATATTGAACTATCCTTGCAACCCAGAAATAAATTCCACTTGATCGTGGTGAATGATTTTTTTAAAATGTATTGTTGGATTCAGTTTGCTAGCATTTTGTTGAGAATTTTTGCATCTATGTTCATCAGGGATATTGGTCTGCTGCTGGTGTCTTTCTCTGGTTTTGGTATCAGGGTAATGCTGGTCTCATAAAATGCATTTGGAAGTTTTCTTCCTTTTCTATTTTTTGGAATAATTGGAGAATAGGTATTAACTCTTCTTTAAATATTTGGTAGAATTTGTGTGTGAAGCCATCTGGTCCTGGATTTTTGTTTGTTGAGAGTTTTTTGATTACTGTCTCAATTTTTTTGCTGGTTATCAGTCTGTTCAAATGCTCTATTTCTTCCTGTTTCAGTTTCAATAGTTTATATGTTGCTAGGAATTTGTCCATTTCTTCTAGGTTGCCCAATTTCTTGGCATATAATTTTTCATAATATTCTCTTATAATTGTTTGTATTTTTGTGGTGTTGGTTGTTATTTCTCTTCTCTCATTTCTAATTTTATGTATTTGAGTCCTTTCTCTATTTTCTTGATAAGTCTAACTAGAGGTTTATCAATTGTATTGACTTTTTTCAAAGATTCAGTTCCAGGTTTCATTGATCAGTTCTATTGGTTTTTTAGTTTCTGTATCATGTATTTCTGCTCCAATCTTTATTATATCCTTCCTCCTGCTGGTTTTAGGTTTCGTTTGTTGTTACTTTTCAAGGTCCTATAGGTGGAAGGTTAGGTTGTTTAATTGAAACTTTTCTTGCTTCTTGAGGAAGGCGTGTATTGCTATAAACTTCCCGCTTGTATTGCATCCCAAAGGTTTTGGCCATTGTGTTTTCATTTTCGTTTGTTTTCATGTACTTTTTTATTTCTTCTTTTATTTCCTTGTTGATCCATTCTTTGTTTAGTAGCATGTTATTTAACCTCAATGTATTTATTGTATGTTTCCATATTTTTTCTTGTGGTTAAATTCTAGTTTCATACCTTTGTGGTCAAAAAAGTTGCACAGTATGACACCAATCTTTTTGCATTTGTTGAGGTCTGGTTTATGACTTAATATGTGATCTACTTCTGGATAATTTTCCACATGCACTTGAAAAGAATGTGAATTCTGTTGTTTTCAGCATGGAATATTCTGAATATACCTGTTAAATTCATCTATTCCAGTGTGTCATTCAAAGATGTTGTTTCTTTGTTGATGTTCTGTTTTGATCATCCGTCCATTGATGTGAGTGGGGTATTAAAGTCTCCTACTATTATTCCTTTAAGTTTATTATTGTTTTATGTATTCGATTGCTCTTATGTTGGGTGCATATCTTTATAATTGTTTTATCTTCTTGTTGAATTGCCCTCTTATTATTATATAGTGTCCTTCCTTGTCTCTTGTTACAGTCTGTTTTAAAATCTACTTTGTCCAATATAAGTATTGCTACTTTGGCTTTCTTTTGACATCCATTTGCATGATAGCTATTTCCTCCATCTCTTTACTTCCAATCAGCAGGTGTCTTTTTGTCTGAAATGAGTCCCCTGTAGACAACATACAGATGAGTCTTGTTTTTTTATCCATTCTGTCACACTAAGTCTTTTGATTAGATTGTTTGGTCCATTCACATTCAAAGCAATTACTGATAGATATGTATTTATTGCCATTTATTACTTGTTTTGTGGTTGTTTCTGAAGATGTTCTTTGATCCTTCTCTTTTTCATGATTTTGCTGATTTTCTTTAGTGATATATTTGGATTTATTTTTTTCTCTTTATTCTTTGCATATTAGTGATTTTTGATTTGTGGTCACCATTAGGTTTGTATATAGCTTCTTTAGCATATAGCAGTCTATATCAAGTTGACGATCATTTAAGTTTGAACCCATTTGTTACTCCTGCACTACCCATGATTTAGGTGTATGTTTTTATATTTTACATCCTTTTATTTTGTGAGTTTCTTGACTGATTATTTTACAGAAATATTCATTTTTACTGCTTGTATGTTTCCTACATTTATACTGTAACTTTTGGTCTCTCCTTTCCACTCAAATGGTCCCCTTTAATATTTGTTACAAGACTAGTTTAGTGGTCATGAACAGCTTTAATTTTTGTTTGGGAAACTCTTTATCTCTCCTTCTATTTTTAAAGATAGCTTTGCTCGGTACAGTATTCTTGGCTGCAGATTTTTCCCATTCAGCACTGTGAATATATCATGCCACTCCCTTCTGGCTTGGAAAGTTTCTGCTGAGAAATCCTCTGCTAGGCTTATTGGTTTACCTTGTAAGTTACTATCTTCTTTTGCCTTGCTGCTTTTAATATTTTTTTCTTTATCACTATATTTTGCCATTTTAATTCCAATATGTCTTGGTGTGGATCTGCTTTTGTTGATTTTGTTGGGGGTTCTCTGTGCCTCTTGGGTCTGGATATCTGTTTCCTTCCCCAGATTAGGGAAGTTTTCAGCTATTATTTCTTCAAATAAGTTTTTTGCCCCCCTTTCTCTCTCTCCTTCTGGGACTCCTATAATATGAATTTGATGGAGTCATTGAGTTCCTTAAGTCTATTCTAACTTTGCATTATTCTTTTTTCTCTCTTTTGTTCAGCTTGATTCCTTTCTATTTGTCTGTGTTCTACCACTAATTCATTCCTCTGCTGCTTCCAGCCTGCTGTCCATTCTCTCAGGTGTTTCTCATTTCATTTATAGAGCCCTTTATCTCTGCTATGTTATTCCTTATCTCTATGTTAAGGATACTTAACTATTTTCACTCTTTAAGCAAGTCCATGTAGTATCATTATGATCATCACTTTAAATTTTTTATCAGGAATGTTACTTATATCTGTTTTAATTAGATCTCTGGCCATGGCCTTGTCCTGTTCTTTCATTTGGGATAAATGTCTCTCTCTTATTTTGTCTAAGTCTTTGTGCCTATTTCTGTGTGTTAGAAAAGTCAGCTACATCTCCTGTTCTTGAGGGAAATAGCCTAAAGAAGGAGAAGCGCTGTAGTGCCCTGCTGTGTAGGGTCCTCTATTCCCTATGGCATAACACTTCTGGAGTGTCTCCAATGTATTCTGTGTGTGCTCTGCTGTTGTGTCCTAGCTGCTTTATTCTTCAGGCAAGTCATCTTCAGAGGCTCTCTTTCCTTGTTATGAACAGTGTTTAGCACCTGGCTTGAATGTGGTGCATTTTAACTAGCTTATGAAATGAGACCTGTTGTCAACGCCACAACCAAGGCTCCACAAAACTCACATGGGGAGAGACAGTGTGAGCAGGGGTTTGGGCCAATCACCTGGGGGAGGGGACCCACCACACTGGTACTGAGGCAAGTGTGACTGGGAAAGGCAGTTACACTGGAGCTTTGGGGGCTGGGGCTTGGTGTAACCAAGTTAGGTAACCAGTGTTGGAGCCATGCTGGTTCCTGCAGGTGGCCCTGTGTTTATGCTGGGGGGCAGGGGAGGAAATGGATCTGCCAGTTCCTTTGTTCTCAGAGGGTCTCTCTGTGAATACTATCTGGCACATTTTCCAATAACCTCTCACTATGTATTCCCAGGTGCTCTTCAGATCACTGTTTCCAAGTTGTACATCGCAGGTTTTCCCACAAAAAAATTTTCCAAGAGCAACACAATGCCATCTGGCTCTATCCCAGCCAAGTCTACTGATCTTTAATGCTCCAGGCTTAAAGCCCTGCTGGCTGCAAGAACCCACAAAATTCAGGCCCTCTCACTTTCCAAACCAATTGCTATGGGGAGTCATTTTCCCTGTGTACTTCCTTGTGTGCTGGTCTGTCTCTCGCCCTCCTTCATGACCACAGCTCCTCCCTACTGCAGTGGTCAAGATCTGTTTCTCTCCCAAACTGCATCTCTGCACTTCCTACCATCTTCAATGTGTCCTCTTCTCTCCCTTTAGTTGTGGAGCTGTTCTGTCAGTCTTTAGGCCATTTTATGGGTATTTAGGATGATTTGATAGTTATGTAGTTGTATTAATGGGATAAGGTGAGCCTAGGTTCCTCCTACTCTGCTACCATATTCCAACTTCCAGCAAACAATATTCTCAAGCTGATAGATCTTCTATGATATCAAGAAAAAAATTCTCTGACATCTTTATATTTTCATTGGCATAATATGTTAATCTTTCTGGAATATCTACATTTTAAAAAGAAATATTAATTATTAAAAATAGTGAAATTTCAGGCATCAGTAGGAGATGTTAATTTTTGCTTCTAATGCTTCTGTAATCAGACCATGTGAGGCAGCCCCAGATGGATAAAGCCATTTCTAAGTTTAGCTGTCCCTTTATAAATGGGTGATCATCTATAAGAGTGTGGTGTAATGGCTTCTTTATGAAACAGAGACCATTTGCTGTGTGACTTTGGAAAATTATTTAAGACTTCTAAGTCTGAGTCTTTGCATCTGTAAAATGAAGAGACTATCTACCTTGCAATGCTGTTATGAGAAGAATAGTAATGAGATAATGTGTGTATTGCAATGGTATTAGCATGTAAGTAGTTTTTCAGTAAAGAAAAAGTTCTTTCTGCCTTCCCTTCTTTGTTAGTTTTATACAGTTACTATAAAAAAAGTACCACAAGTTGGACAGCTTAAAACAACAAAAATTTATTCTCTTACACTTCTGGAAACTAGAAGTCCAAAATCAACATGTCAGCAAAGTTAGTTACCTCAGGAGGTTCTGAAGAAGAGCCTATTCCATGCTTCTCTCCTAGATTCCAGTGATAACAACAAACCTTCCCATTCCTTAGCTTGCCACTGCATTACTCCAATCTCTGCTTCCACCATCATGTGATATTCTCCCTGTGTGTGTCTGCATCCTCACATGGCCTTCTAATAAGGACATTTGTTAATGAATTAAGAGCATACCCTAAGTCAATGTAACCACATCTTAATCTGATTATATCTGTAAAGACCTTATTTCTAAATGAGGCCTTATCTACAGCTACCATAGGTTATGACTTCAACATATCTTTTTGAAGTACACAATTCAACCCACAACATCTCTTGACTCTATAACGACACCACTTTCTTCCATACCATAACCGAGAGATTAGTCCAAGAGAAGATAGCTGAAGGAATGGATCTTATTAACAAGCTTAGCAAGAAAATGGTAGAAGCAGCTGAATAAGTGAATCCAGCAAGCATGCACAAACAGTGGCATATTCTCTCCATCATTCAACTCTGTGTCAGTTTAAGAACAGTATCCTTTTGGAAACTGCATACCCAGAAGTTTTCTCCCTTACACATGCAAATGCATTTTATTGCCATTTTTCGCTCATTCTTAAATTCTGCTATACTTTTAAACATCAGCAAATCCTTTTTCCCATTTTGAAGAAGTATTAATCAGAGACTCCCTGCAAGTCACCAAACTACTAATAGACACAAACATGGGATCAGGAGAAAAACTCACTTCTCACCACACATTCTTTTAATCTTTTGCATTTATCATGTATCTGTATTACATGCAAAATAATTTAATTTAAAAAGTCACCAATATCTATGGGTTTATACCATCTTTCATCATATTTGTAAGCTCCATCTACTTAACAAAAGCCACTTGCATTGTAGAATTTCCTCATAAATCTCCAAACCTCATGAATAGTTACATTCTGGATATTGTTATCTTTCTTTTGTTAGAAAATTTGCCACCAGATAATAAAATGTGGATGATAAGGAATAGTGTAAGTATGAAGTACTGTGAAATCCTTGAATAAATCTAATGGTCATGTTTTCCATTTGTTCTCTCTTTTAAAGAAAAAGATACACAGCCTCATAAAAATACAAGGAGAGCATGAAGCAGACAAGAAACATATGCCAAATTATACATGATAGAGCACAATATAAAATAAAACCAATTCAAAAAGAATTGCACATAAATTATGGGAAAAGGAAAGATTCATCCCTCCAAACCAGTTCAGAGTTGCACAAAATAAGACTATACAAAAGAATACCCCCTTGAATTCTAGAAAACTCTGTCTCCATTATTTAATTATATATATATATA